>NC_091755.1:62748928-62761428 GCF_043380555.1 Nothobranchius furzeri
GATGATGATGATGATGACGATGATGATTTTGAGGATTAGGACGATGATGAGGATGATGATGATGATGATGATGATGATGAGGATGATTATGGTGAGGATGGGGATGATGATGATGATGATGATGATGATGATGATGATGATGAGGAAGATGATGATGAGGATTATAACGATGATGATGATGACGATGACGATTATGATGATGATGATAATGTGTGGTTCTTTTTCCTTATCAAAAACAAGAGAGAGACAGTTTGTCCAAACTCAGCGTGGGGCTTTTATTTGTACAATTCAGCAATACATCACCAACACTTCATGGGGACAGCCTTCAGCCTCGATCTAAATGCCTCGGCTGGAAACCTTCTGCAAAGCCCTGTCTCCTACAACACACAGCATCGGTTATACTCTTCTGGCCCCCACCCTCGTGATTCCGGGAAATGATGGGATGCTGTTTTATTACCCAATATGGTCAAAGTAAGCCAAGACTTACTGGAAGTTGCATAAACTGGACCGAAAAACAAGATGTTGAAACTGCACGTACACAGGATCTGGACAATCAAGATGTTGAAAGTGCACGTACACAGGATGCTGGGCTGATAAACATCTTGTCAAAATGCACGTACACAGAACACTGCTTTTTGGCTCCTACAGATCCCCCCCATGGGGGTGTCCACCCCCATAAACAAGCTGGCTACATAACAAATAACATAACACATAAATGAATGTTAACATAGACCAGTAAATGGGTGTTAAATGACAAAATGACTAATATACTGCAGTCTTCAGCCAAACTATATAGGTATAAATGTAACGACGAAGTAACTGCAAAGTAAGTATCAGCTGCAAGACACAACATGGAATGTGACGTCTTTAACCACCCCAGCATTACATTAAAATGCATGCGCACACTGTGAGAGGGCGAAAAACCTGTCCGCTGTTCTTAACAGGAAAATTCCCCCTTGACCTCCTGCCCCAAACAGGACGATCACATAATGCACAGAGTGAGCATACAAGTCTAGCCTAAGTATATGGCAGACATTAGGTAACATTGAATTAACAAAAGAACACACATAAGAGAAAATGAAGTGATGATACCTTCCAACAGAGAATAAAAAATCATGAGTACGATCGTGCATTAATTATCCTTAGCAATATTGCAACCAGTAACTGTACGTGAATATGCAATCAAAAATACAAACTCATATGAAATAAATGATTGACGTGGATACAAATGAACAACTAGGAGATGTTGATGTGAGTAAACCTATAAAAAGTTAAACACAACAGTAAATGTAATGAATATACGAGTATACTAGATGTAACAACACAACTGCTCAACCGAAACAGAGAACGGAGTCAGAGTCTCAGTTGCAGAGCTGGAAAAAAGAAACGGAGTGAAGAAAACACAAGAGTCAAGTTCAGTTTCATTGATGACTGCTGCAGGGGTCTTGTCGCTGGAAGAGGACTTCGAGGCCGATTCCTTAGTCAAGTGCATGTAACCACAACAACAACATCTCTGATGAGACGCAAAGCTTACTCCACCGCCATCTCATCAGCCGTCCCGTTCTTCAGGCACATTGGGTGTCGTGCTGAGTCCATTGCGGCCATTTCCATTTGCACGTATTGAGACGACGCAGCAAGGTTCATTTGGGCAGCCAGAGTTCGCTCCCACAGTCTCCTCACAACAGGTAGGATGCAACATGCCAATAGAGAAATCAGAATTAGTACTACTATTGCACTAATTCCTGCTTTTACCAAAATAGCTCCCCACTGACCCAATTTGAGGGCTAAGGAGTCTAAGGACCAGCTTTCTCTGTCTGCATTCTCCCTCAGCTCTATCTTTAAATCTTTCAATTTCCTCATTCCTTCAGTAAATGCACCATCAGGGGCTGTATTACTTGGAATGTAGGTGCAACATTCTTGCCCACTGGAGTTCAGAAACTTACAGAGCCCACCTTTCTCGGCCAGCAACCAGTCCAAAGCCTGGTCATGCTGCAAAGTCATCTTGACTGTGGCATGAAGTTGTTCACCCAAGAGGCCAAGGTTATTTACTGTGTAATTTAAGATTCTTTGCTGATTAAAATAAACATAGTTGATCCATTTCACATTCTTATTTATTGTTATCCAAGGAAGAATTGACTCTAAACCTGCTATTACCTCATCTCTTGCTTGAAATTCTATGGGAATTCCTGTTGGCAGTCCTATGGCGTTTAAATGCACTTTATGATCAAACACATCATACCTCTTTGTCCTACGTCTATTGGTAGTTTCCAACTGAAGTAATTCACTCACACCTTCATGTAAGATAGTCACTGGAACTTTCATACGTACTAGCGTACACAACCCAACCCAAAAACTTGGCAAAACATTCATTAGAACATCACCACCACACATCCAGTAGCTGTCGGCCACTGGAATGTCTTGCTCACCTATGAGATCCAGAGTGGGGATCGTCATCGATATGTTATCACAGTCCTGACTAAGAGTTACAGGGTTTTCATACCAAACGGGTATCAATGAGAAGTGGCGTCATATTTGCATGCGGGAACCAGGATAATACCCAAGTGACGTTACAGTTGACAGATGTATTGCCTACGTCCACTCCTCCATCGTCAGCGAAACCTCCACTTGCAAAGCATTCATAATCAGCACTATAATCAATTTTGTAGTCCGTTGGAGGACCATTTTGGTCTGTTTGGATTGCAAATTCAGCATATTCCTCTAGGATTTTATATTCTGCATATTTTTTAACATACTTGTACTTATCTCGTGTACCATGGAGCAATCTGCATTGGAGTCCACACAATGGCAACTTAAGAATAGGTGGAATCTTTTTATTTATCTCTATTTCCTTTCTAGTCTTACAAGTGCGTCGTTGTGTAATGGCACATTCACTAGAAGTATATTTTTCTGGATCAACCTCAGGTAACATTCCGGGTGCTTGAGCGCACACTATGCAGTCATTAGGAGTCATTTCTCTCGTCGTATACAAAGCCCATTTATACCAACTATTTTGCATGGCGGCATCCCAAAGCCTATCCTCTATCGGCAATGGTCTGCCCGCTCTAGGGGAGATAGGTCCTGTGTTACTCCCGGGCCTAGGTCTAATCGGCCCAAATAGTGGCTTAGGCACAGCTTTGCGATTGGTCACTTCTTGTTCATTTTGGCCTTGCTGAGTAAGATTACAAACATGGTTACTACCAGAAGTTGCTGTGGGAAAATCAGATTTCACAGCTACATCTCCTGTGGGAGTTGTAGTACTAACAGGTGGCTTAGTAGTTACACTTCTTAACTTGCTACCTGGCGTTGTTTCAGGTCTTAAAATCAGTGGAGTCACTAGCTGTAAGTGAGAGGAAGAGCTCCAGTCGGACCTCCCCTCTTCAACAGGAGCTGTGGTAGTCAAAACATCAGGGATTACAGTAGTAGTAGTAGTAGCGCTAGTAGTTAAAACATTATTTGGAACTGTGGTCACACTGTCAGGGATTTTATTTACCTTAGTTGTGGTCAAAACATTATTTGGAATCGTGGTTGTAACACCAGTTTTAACAACTGCTACGTCGAATGCAGGCAAGGATGCTGACCTATGTTGCATCCGGCCTGCTGGATTGTACTTAACTTGATCACGGTGTGCTGCCTCGTCGTTGACCAAGTCGTCTGGCGTATGCTCTTGTGATGGGTCGACGATCTGCTCCTCGGCCATCGTCTCCATTTTCACCTCCTCCAGCACCACCATCAGACCCCCTAGTGTTATCCAAAACAGAACTGTTATCAGGCTTAGCACGCCCTTCTTTTCCTCGGCCATCATGCCGGTTTGTTACGTCAGACACAATACTGCCCTGAGTTTTGTCTTTGACTTTCGTGCAGTGTGTCAGATGATGCCACGTCGATCCTCCTTCGACCTTGACTGCCGTTGGCGTTGCTCGAACCACTTTGTAGGGACCCTCTCGCCGCGGTTCGTGCCACTTCCTCCTGAAAACTTTGATGTACACCTGGTCTCCGGGAACTACTGGCCCGTCTGCGCCTGCGCTAGAGACGAGCTCCTTTCTCTTTTCCTGCAAATAGATGGCTTTATGGATGCTGGTTAGTTGCTTGATATAGCTTTTGAATTCAAGCTCTAGCTGCTCCAGTGAAGGCCCCTTATGGGGTCCTCTAAGCTGAGGAGCTGGCATTGGCCTGCCTGTTAGGACCTCATGAGGTGAAAGATGCGTGCTTCTGTTAGTTTGCATGCGATAGCTCATTAAGGCAAGCGGCAATGCATCAATCCAGTTAAGGTTAGTACAAGCACAGATTTTGAAAAATTTAGACTTCAACGTCAGATTCGCTCGCTCGACCATTCCTTGGCTCTGGGGGTGATAAACTGACCCTAATCGTTGCTTTATCCTTAGTTGTTGCAACACACCTTTAAGGACTTTTTCAACAAAAGCAGGACCATTGTCCGAGCTTATTTCCGACGGGATACCAAAGCGAGGAATCACTTCTCTGACTAGAAACTTTACCACTGTTTCTGAAATTAGATCTTTGGAGGGAACGGCTTCGATCCACCGACTGAATCTGTCAATGATCACCAACATGTACCGCTTCCCATGCACAGACTTAATCATGTCAACATAGTCAATGACCAAATGTTTGAAAGAACCTTCGGGCACTGGAATGTGTCCCGCTGGGACTGTGATGCCCTTTTTTACATTGTTCTCAGCACAAATGGCACACTGATCTATTACTTACTCAACCATGGCTTTTAGGTAGGGTGACCAGTAACCTTGTTTGTTAAGCCTTTTCAGAACCTCTGTACGACCACAATGATCAGGACCGTGGCTCTCTGAGATTAGCATTGTCAGCAGGGAGACAGGTGCAACGATCAAGCCCTCATGAGACCTCCACAAGCCGCTTGAGTCCATTGTTGCACCTCTTTTTCTCTAACACTGCTGCTCGCTTTTCTCTGCCTTTTCCTGAATCAAAATGATGTCTTCTGGTGTTATTAATGGCTCTAATGATATTACAGGTGTCAAAATGGCTTCTTCACACCTGGAGGCAGACTTTGCCGCCTCATCTGCTGCATTGTTGCCTCTGATGACATCGCAGTTACCCTTGCGGTGCGCAGGGCATTTTACAATGGCCAGTTTCGATGGAAGCATCATTGCTGAGATCAGCTCGTTGATCTGCTTTCCATGAAGGATGGGTGTAACATCCGTCTTCTTAAAACCTCTTTGCCTCCACACACTTCCAAACAGGTGACAAACACCATGTGCGTATGCAGAGTCAGTGTAGATAGTTGCTACCTGGCCACTTGCCAACTTGCAAGCTTCGGTCAGGGCCTTGAGTTCCGCTAGCTGTGCAGAACAGGGTTGGTTACACTTTTCAGCTTTTACTGTTTCAAATCTGTCATCTACTTTTTCCACAACAGCAAACGCTGCATGGTTTCCTAAGTAGTCTCTAAAACATGAACGATCAACAAAATAAGTGACATCAGATTGATCGAAAGGAGTAGATTCCAAATCAGGCCTTAGCTTAGTGTATCTAGATACCTCAGCTATGCAGCAATGTGGTTCTCCTTCGAACTCAAAGGGAACACTGTTAGCAGGGTTTGTCGTGGTACATCTCTTTATGACAACGTCCGGATATGTCAGTAGTGGCATATACTGCAGGCATCTTGCTTGGTTTAACACAAACTTCCCTCGGTTGATTAGTTCAGATATTTTGTGATGTGTGTAGATGGTGACAGGATATCCCATTGTTATCACTGAGGCTTTCTCATAAGCATAATGCAAAGCAGCCAATCCTTGATAACAAGGGGGCCATCCCTGTGCCACATTGTCAAGTTTTGCACTGTAGTACGCAATAGGTTGTTTCCGACGTCCACTGCATGTGTCCTGCATTAACACTGCAGAGGCATACATGTCATGTCTGTTTGCGACGTACAGCAAAAATGGTTTTAAGTAGTCAGGTGTTGCTAAACTTGGCGCCGTTTGCATGTCTTGTTTGATGGTTTCAAAAGCTATCTTAGCTTCATTTGTCCATTTTAGAGTCGATTTTAAAGACTCACTTCCAGCATCTTTAATCAGTGCCCTAAGTGGTGTGGTCATTCCCAGAAATGTCATCATTTGTCCAACAGTTTGTGGTTGTGGAGCTTTGCTCACACCTTCCACGTGTTCTGGTGAGATGGCGACAGTCCCATGGGAGATTACTCTCCCTAGGTACTCTACCTGTGGTTGGCAGTACTGAAGCTTTGTCAGGGAGGCTTTGTGTCCTCCCCGAGCTAACTTCTGGAGGACTTTAATGGAGTCACGATGGCAATCATCGATTGTTCGTGCGCAAATCAGTAGGTCATCAACATACTGAATCACAGTGCTGTTCACCTCGATGCCTTCGAGGCTCTGTTTCAAAATTTGATTGAAGATGTGTGGACTGTGTTTTAGCCCTTGTGGTAGCCTTCTGTACGTGAGCTGTCTCCCACGAAACGTGAAAGCAAAAAGATATTGTGATTCTTTGGCCAATGGGATGCTAAAAAATGCTGAACACAGATCAATTACCGTGAAGTATTTAGCTTCCCCATCGATGTTCCTCAGTAATGTGCTTGGGTTTGGCACGTCTGCGTCAAAGTCAGTGATCACGTCATTTACAGCTCTTAAATCATGTACCAGTCTGTACTTGAGCTTGTCTGCTTTTAGTACTAGCAAAATTGGAGTGTTACATGTGCTATAGGTTTCTTTTAGTACTCCTGCTTGAATTAGACCTTCAATAGTTGCATTTATACCCTCTTCTGCTTCTGGCTTTAGTGGGTATTGGGGTCGATAAGGCAGTCTTGCATTTGGCTTCAATTCCACTTGAACTGGAGTTGCCGATGTTACCAGTCCAACATCCGTGTCATGTTTGGACCATAGCTGGTCTGGAATCTGTTTTAGCATGTCAGCTTTCAACTCGTTTTGAACTGTTTCTGATTCTGCTACACCCTGCATGTGTTTTTTGTTTGCGACTGTTACAACCTGTGGTTTTGACATCATGGTGGTACCGCAGAGAATTTTAATCATTTCTGCATTTTTTGTAGTGTAGATTAGCGGGTTATCTGTTTTCTTCCACTCTGTTTTAGTTGCTGTTAACATCATTGGTCCAATATCTTTTGACTCAAAGCCTTTGTTTACCATTAGGGTAATGTGTGGTGCTGATTCTGGCACAGTGTGCCATTTTTCAATAAATGGGTTTTCTTCCACATTCACAGCTGCACCTTGCTGTCCTATCACGATGTATTGTGACACTAGCCTAACGTGCAAGTCTTTTGTTTCTTTGTCCCATTTTTCTTCAAAGATTCTACTGCATGATGGATCATAAGTCATTGTGCAGTGATAGTCACTGAATGGTACAGTAGCTTCTGGAATTTGAGCTTCAATAAATTTTTCCCATTGTTGAAACATCTCGGAGACTGGCTTGTTAATGTCACCAAGCCAGTAGACCTTAGCGTGTTTTGTCAGAGCAGTCATTTGAAAGTTTATTCCAGAGCTATCTACATAAATTCCTTCTGGTGTGCACCAGATTTTTGTTTTTAGTTTACACAATGCATCTCTTCCTAGTAGATTAACTGGAGTTTGGTCTGAAATCAGAATTGGGATTAAGATTTCACTGTCATCAACTGCTAGTTTTACTGGAGCTGTTAAGGGGTTTATTTGTTTTGTTCCCGAGAACCCTGTTGTCTTTACGCTTTTCTCAGACATGGGGAGATGAGTTGCATAATTTGATTTTATGCACGAGTAGGTTGCCCCAGTATCAACTAACATTGGGACCGATTTGCCTTCTATTTTAACATTGATCACTGGTTCTTTATCGGCGTTAGCTGTTAAAATTGGTAGTTGCTCCTCCCCCCCAGGGCCCTCCGGGCATCCCTAGAATCCTTGTTGTGCTGCCCATGGATTAACTGGACCTCCTCTTCCCCGGTTTGGTCGTGTTCCACGACCACGCCCAGACCATTCAGGGTTTGGAATTGGATCCGGACAGTCTCGATACAGGTGACCCATCTGGCCACACCCCCAACATGAACCTGGAAGTGGAGGTCGATTCTGCTGCACCCAGCCTTGTCGAGTTGGGTAGCGATTGGGAAAACGATTTGGAAATCGTCTCTGTGGTCCGGGCTGCTGTCTACCATACTGGTTTGGGTAGACATTGATAACCGGTTGAGATGGAGTTTGAGGCGGGGCCACAGCTGTCTGCAATGCTTGGACTTGGCTGTCACTTTTCACCACTGCTGCCTGAGTTTTTGCCTTGCTCTGGAGATCATTTATGTGCAGCTGCGTGAGTTTTCTTTGAGCACACTTTTCTTGCTCAATCATTTTGTTATAGTCTTTCCGATAGCGGTCCACTGCGTGGACTACATGGTCTCTGAACTGTGCATGTGGCATTGAGTCCAGTCCCACCACGTCCTCCAGTTTGTCTCGCACAGGAGTCGGGAGAGTGGAAATCAGGGATGTTCGGAACAGAGAAGTCATTATTGGCGTCCCCTCAGGACCCTCCTCCGTCTCCAGCTTCCACCGTCTGAGCTGCCTGTCAACAAATGACGCAGGACTCTCAGTCTCTGAAAGTGGCTCACCTTTCAAGGCTTCGGGGTCAATCCTGTTGGGATATGCTGCTCTTAGTATGTTCCAGAGTGCATTTCTGTGTGTGTTAAACTCCGTGCCGTCAGCCATTGGGTCCAGCATCCATTGAACTCCATTGGATGCGAGCAATGTTCCCATAGCTGATGTCCCAACAACTCGAGCCAAAATAGCTTTGAGATCTCCAAGGGCAAGCATTAGCCCAGTTGTCTCCTGTTCGAAGGCCCGAATCCACTTTCCAGCCCCATCCTGTATCTCGGGCAGCCGCGAAACCAAACCAGTGAGGTCGAGGCTCTGCCAGGGAATATAATTAGCTCTTGTGCCCTTAATTAAAATTGGGTACTGACCATCATTAGTGTATCGAATAGGTGGTTTTAAGTCATGTCTGGGTCTCAGATCACGGCTTTCACTGCTAGGACCTGGTTTTTCCTTCTCTTGAGTCAGACCTGTATTTGGATCACCACACTCTGGTGAGTGAATGCCTGGTTTGTAAAAAGGCTTGAAATTTTTCTCCTTGCTTGTGCTACTGGTGTTCTCACTAACCTCATCTGAATGTGTGCCTGTGATGTGATTTAAGGATTTTCGCAGGCCTTCAGATATGTCCTGTATAATTTGGTCAACATCGTTTAGCTCATCATGTACATCCTTATTCTCAAAGTCAATCCAGTATGAGTTAGCCTTCGGTTGCTTTTTCAAAAAATCCTTATGTTCTGCAAAACAATCAATCTCCCTTCGTCCTTCACTTACCGCTCGACGTTCTGTACTGCAATATTTTGGATGCGTTCCACGAGGTGGAGTTGTTTGTTCGAATTCTCTTTCCTCACTTCCTTTTGCATGCTTTTCTTTGCCAGGTGCTTCATCTGATTGCTGTGATGTTGTTAATTTTAAAATTGCATTGTCGACATCTAAACCCTTAGGGCCTTTGTCGAATGTGTCGCGCAAATCAAAATCTCCCGTAATTGTAACGGTTCCCAAGAGGGGATACAGGCCCTCTTCTGCTGGGGCCTTCACTTCCTTCTGGGGTTTGTCCAATTTGTCTTTCATTTTGAGAATGGCATGTTTAAAGTTCTGTCTGTAAATCTTTCCTTCATTCCTGAATAAGTCCAGGATCTGAATTTCTTTTTCTCTTTTCTGCTGTCTTTTCTTAGATCCATCTGCTTTATGATCCTGAATTCTCAACTCCAAATTATCGCACGCCACTACGTCAAAAGTGCCTTCAGATGGCCACGGATTGCATAGTTTTCTCGTCCGTTTTGACCACTTCTCTGACATGTGCTTTATCTCTTTTGCTAAAGCCGGATTCTTCGCTCCCAAAATTCCTGCTGGCGTGACCGACATTTTGCAGTTTCAGTAATACTTACTATTCCTCTGATTAGTAAACTAGTTTGTTTATTTATGATCTCCTGAAAATTGAACAAAAATTGAAAGTTGAAACAGATACTGGTGACATAAGATGCTGTAGTCTTGCGTAATCTGTTGTTTTGTTTACACAAATGTTCAACAATTTATCTTCTTATTATAAATGTCTTGAAATCAAATCTCTTCTGATTAAACACTAAAGTAAAGTTAGTTCAAAAAGCTTTAGTTATTTTTGAAAGAAAAACTTAATGCCTGAAGGTTTTTATAGGTGAACCGTTTAAATCTGGATTGAATATGTATTTATTTGCTCTCAGCAGCTGCGCTGCAGTGGCAGGCTAAAAATAGCCTTATGCTGAATCTCAAGCTTGTGTGTGAGCAAAACTCAGCCCACAGGGTGGGGTTTCTCTACGCCTTCTGGCTTACCAACCTATCCACACACAGAGGTGGAGTCAGAGGCGGGATCGCCTCTGTACTTCTGTGTCTGTGTGTGTGAGGAAATTAACGCACACACAGCTGGTGGGTGGAGCTTACACTTCTATTCTGATTCTCTGCCCAGTCTAAGCTGAGAGTCTGACAGCTAAGGATGTCTGTACAGAGAAACAAACAAGTCCTGGTGACATCAACCGCACCCAGCCTTCAGAATTTAGCAACTCTCATACAGCTTTATAACATTACAACACAGGAAAAAGTCAACCACAATAGAGACCGAATCATCAGAAGAAAAATCAGCTTCTTTCTAATTTATCCAAGCAATAGTTTAAACAAGATCAGAGTATTTGAACTTTCACGAGTAAAACAACCACACACAGCAAAGCTTCCACACTTGCATAGAGATAAGAAAAACACACTTCAAGGCAGTTTGACACTGAAGCAACATTTCATACCAAACACGCAACACGCATAAACATTATTATTTATTTATTAATCATAATCTATATTTCTCATATTTCACATTAACCAGCTGGTAAAAATATTTATCACGCTTGTGCACTTCAGCATATATTTTTTATTTATATATATGTCACTCTAAAAACTTATTATTATTATTTTAACTTCTGGTTTTCTGTTCAAAGGCTAATCAGAACAAGATCACAGACTTTGAAATTTGTATAACATTAAACATCAAAATTTAGCACTGCAGTGAATATTGCTAATCCATTTACACTGTTTTTAAGGCTTCTCCTAGTTCTTCTCCTTTTTTTCCTTTTTCCTCCTTCTGACCTCTGGCGCCTCACACACACACAGCTGTTCTCACTCACACACACGCTTGTCTTCACACACACACACACACACACACATGCTTGTCTCAGCGCACACACACACACACACGCTTGTCTCAGCGCACACACACACACACACGCTTGTCTCAGCGCACACACACACACACGCTTGTCTCAGCACACACACACACACACGCTTGTCTCAGCGCGCACACACACACACACGCTTTTCTCAGCGCACACACACACACACACGCTTGTGTCAGCGCACACACACAAATAAAAACTCAATAGACAGTCTCCCCGAGCACCCGGGTCTGTCGTTTCCCGTGCAGCCTCTCCGCTGCTCCTATGAGTTCAACACATGCCTTTGCCAACAACACATGAAATTTACCAATCCTCGAGGATTCAACCGAATTACTGGCAAGCTTATCTGTCACAACTTCAGCGCTTTTTCTCAGATCCCAATCTTAGCCCGGCCTCACAGAGGGGCATCCTACTGGATCTCAATTGTCGACCTTTTTACTTGTCCTCCCTGGACTTTTTTATCAGCTGTCAAATTCTATTCCAATTCTCACTGTCCCAGCTTTTAATTTGTCACTTTAAACTTTGTCCGTCATCAAAATGACTCAGCTGACTTCACACATGTGTGAATAATTTCACCGCTGCTCTGGACAAGCGCCTTCTCTTGTTGTTATTCTAAATTATGAGTAGGGCATGTTTTTTCTCCCAGACCAGCTCACAATCCACGAAAATAACTCCAAAATTGAACAAAAATTGTTCTTACCTATAAGGGGCCCCGGAGTCAAGTTTCCGCAGATCGTGAACTGAATCCGGAGAGCACACCTCTACTTCCCGCTTCGTGGTAGCCAAATGTGGTTCTTTTTCCTTATCTAAAACAAGAGAGAGACAGTTTGTCCAAACTCAGCGTGGGGCTTTTATTTGTACAATTCAGCAATACATCACCAACACTTCATGGGGACAGCCTTCAGCCTCGATCTAAATGCCTCGGCTGGAAACCTTCTGCAAAGCCCTGTCTCCTACAACACGCAGCATCGGTTATACTCTTCTGGCCCCCACCCTCGTGATTCCGGGAAATGATGGGATGCTGTTTTATTACCCAATATGGTCAAAGTAAGCCAAGACTTACTGGAAGTTGCATAAACTGGACCGAAAAACAAGATGTTGAAACTGCACGTACACAGGATCTGGACAATCAAGATGTTGAAAGTGCACGTACACAGGATGCTGGGCTGATAAACATCTTGTCAAAATGCACGTACACAGAACACTGCTTTTTGGCTCCTACAAATGATGATGAGGATGAGGATGAGGATGATGATGA
>NC_091755.1:64866428-65048175 GCF_043380555.1 Nothobranchius furzeri
GCACATTCGTATAGGGGGTAAAACCATGTCCCAAAGGTCACCGGGCCTGGTGTCACTTTAAAGAAGTAGTCCAGTTACACCTTTGTGGGCTTATAACTTGGCTTTTGAATGTCCTAGAGAGGTCAGGTTTGTTTTAATGTACTCCAATCAACAGCCCCTACAGCCACAAAAAGGAATGGAGTCATTAACACTTATGGTTTGTAAATGGCACCCCGAATTATGTTGCACGAAGCACAATTTCACATCATTCTGGGTCCATTTGTGTGAAAACAAGGTCCAATCAGGCTGAAATGTTACAAGAAGGTAGAATCTATTGAGTTATAAGTGATCTGAATGTTTCATGATGATCGCACATTCCTATAGGGGGTAAAACCATGTCCCAAAGGTCACCGGGCCTGGTGTCACTTTAAATAAGTAGTGCAGTTACACCTTTGTGGGCTTATAATTTGGCTTCTGAATATCCTAGAGAGGTCAGGTTTAATTTAGAGTACTCCAATTAACAGCCCCCATTACCCCAAAAAGGAATGGAGTCATTAGCACTTATGGTTTTTAAATGGCACCCAGAATTATGTTGCACGAAGCACAATTTCACATCATTCTGGGTCCATTTGTGTGAAAACAAGGTCCAATCAGGCTGAAACGTTACAAGAAGGTAGAATCTATTGAGTTGTAAGTGATCTGAATGTTTCATGATGATCGCACATTCCTATAGGGGGTAAAACCATGTCCCAAAGGTCACCGGGCCTGGTGTCACTTTAAAGAAGTAGTCCAGTTACACCTTTGTGGGCTTAAAACTTGGCTTTTGAATGTCCTAGAGAGGTCAGGTTTGTTTTAATGTACTCCAATAAACAGCCCCTACATTCACAAAAAGGAATGGAGTCATCAGCACTTATGGTTTGTAAATGGCACCCAGAATTATGTTGCACGAAGCAGAATTTCACATCATTCTGGGTCCATTTGTGTGAAAACAAGGTCCAATCAGGCTGAAACGTTACAAGAAGGTAGAATCTATTGAGTTATAAGTGATCTGAATGTTTCATGATGATCGCACATTCCTATAGGGGGTAAAACCATGTCCCAAAGGTCACCGGGCCTGGTGTCACTTTAAAGAAGTAGTCCAGTTACACCTTTGTGGGCTTATAACTTGGCTTCTGAATGTCCTAGAGAGGTCAGGTTTGTTTTAATGTACTCCAATCAACAGCCCCTACAACCACAAAAAGGAATGGAGTCATCAGCACTTATGGTTTGTAAATGGCACCCAGAATTATGTTGCACGAAGCAGAATTTCACATCATTCTGGGTCCATTTGTGTGAAAACAAGGTCCAATCAGGCTGAAACGTTACAGGAAGGTAGAATCTATTGAGTTGTAAGTGATCTGAACGTTTAATGATGATAGCACTTTCCTAAGGGGGTCAAACCATGTCCCAAAGGTCACCGGATCCGGTGTCAATTTAAAGAAGTAGTCCAGTTACACATTTGTGGGCTTATAACTTGGCTTCTAAATGTCCTAGAGAGATCAGGTTTGTTTTAGTGTACTCCAATCAACAGCCCCTACAACCACAAAAAGGAATGGAGTCATTAGCACTTATGGTTTTTAAATGGCACCCAGAATTATGTTGCACGAAGCACAATTTCACATCATTCTGGGTTCATTTGTGTGAAAACAATGTCCAATCAGGCTGAAACGTTACAGGAAGGTAGAATCTATTGAGTTGTAAGTGATCTGAACGTTTCATGATGATCGCACTTTCCTAAGGGGGTCAAACCATGTCCCAAAGGTCACCGGATCTGGTGTCAATTTAAAGAAGTAGTCCAGTTACACATTTGTGGGCTTATAACTTGGCTTCTGAATAATCTAAAGAGGTCAGGTTTGTTTTAGAGTACTCCAATTAACAGCCCCCATTACCCCAAAAATGAATGGAGTCATTAGCACTTATGGTTTTTAAATGGCACCCAGAATTATGTTGCACGAAGCACAATTTCACATCATTCTGGGTCCATTTGTGTGAAAACAAGGTCCAATCAGGCTGAAACGTTACAAGAAGGTAGAATCTATTGAGTTTTAAGTGATCTGAACGTTTCATGATGATCGCACATTCCTATAGGGGGTCAAACCATGTCCCAAAGGTCACCGGGCCTGGTGTCACTTTAAAGAAGTAGTGCAGTTACACCTTTGTGGGCTTATAATTTGGCTTCTGAATATCCTAGAGAGGTCAGGTTTAATTTAGAGTACTCCAATTAACAGCCCCCATTACCCCAAAAAGGAATGGAGTCATTAGCACTTATGGTTTTTAAATGGCACCCAGAATTATGTTGCACGAAGCACAATTTCACATCATTCTGGGTCCATTTGTGTGAAAACAAGGTCCAATCAGGCTGAAACGTTACAAGAAGGTAGAATCTATTGAGTTGTAAGTGATCTGAACGTTTCATGATGATCGCACATTCCTATAGGGGGTCAAACCATTTCCCAAAGGTCACCGGGCCTGGTGTCACTTTAAAGAAGTAGTCCAGTTACACCTTTGTGGGCTTATAACTTGGCTTCTGAATGTCCTAGAGAGGTCAGGTTTGTTTTAGTGTACTCCAATAAACAGCCCCTACAACCACAAAAAGGAATGGAATCATCAGCACTTATGGTTTGTAAATGGCACCCAGAATTATGTTGCACGAAGCACAATTTCACATCATTCTGGGTCCATTTGTGTGAAAACAAGGTCCAATCAGGCTGAAACGTTACAAGAAGGTAGAATCTATTGAGTTGTAAGTGATCTGAATGTTTCATGATGATCGCACATTCCTATAGGGGGTAAAACCATGTCCCAAAGGTCACCGGGCCTGGTGTCGCTTTAAAGAAGTAGTCCAGTTACACCTTTGTGGGCTTATAACTTGGCTTTTGAATGTCCTAGAGAGGTCAGGTTTGTTTTAATGTACTCCAATCAACAGCCCCTACAGCCACAAAAAGGAATGGAGTCATTAGCACTTATGGTTTGTAAATGGCACCCCGAATTATGTTGCACGAAGCACAATTTCACATCATTCTGGGTCCAATTGTGTGAAAACAAGGTCCAATCAGGCTGAAACGTTACAAGAACGTAGAATCTATTGAGTTGTAAGTGATCTGAATGTTTCATGATGATTGCACATTCCTATAGGGGGTCAAACCATGTCCCAAAGGTCACCGGGCCTGGTGTCACTTTAAATAAGTAGTGCAGTTACACCTTTGTGGGCTTATAAATTGGCTTATGAATATCCTAGAGAGGTCAGGTTTAATTTAGAGTACTCCAATTAACAGCCCCAATTACCCCAAAAAGGAATGGAGTCATTAGCACTTATGGTTTTTAAATGGCACCCAGAATTATGTTGCACGAAGCACAATTTCACATCATTCTGGGTCCATTTGTGTGAAAACAAGGTCCAATCAGGCTGAAACGTTACAAGAAGGTAGAATCTATTGAGTTGTAAGTGATCTGAATGTTTCATGATGATCGCACATTCCTATAGGGGGTAAAACCATGTCCCAAAGGTCACCGGGCCTGGTGTCACTTTAAAGAAGTTGTCCAGTTACACCTTTGTGGGCTTATAACTTGGCTTTTGAATGTCCTAGAGAGGTCAGGTTTGTTTTAATGAACTCCAATAAACAGCCCCTACATTCACAAAAAGGAATGGAGTCATCGGCACTTATGGTTTGTAAATGGCACCCAGAATTATGTTGCACGAAGCAGAATTTCACATCATTCTGGGTCCATTTGTGTGAAAACAAGGTCCAATCAGGCTGAAACGTTACAAGAAGGTAGAATCTATTGAGTTGTAAGTGATCTGAACGTTTCATGATGATCGCACATTCCTATAGGGGGTCAAACCATGTCCCAAAGGTCACCGGGCCTGGTGTCACTTTAAAGAAGTATTGCAGTTACACCTTTGTGGGCTTATAACTTGGCTTCTGAATATCCTAGAGAGGTCAGGTTTAATTTAGAGTACTCCAATTAACAGCCCCCATTACCCCAAAAAGGAATGGAGTCATTAGCACTTATGGTTTTTAAATGGCACCCAGAATTATGTTGCACGAAGCACAATTTCACATCATTCTGGGTCCATTTGTGTGAAAACAAGGTCCAATCAGGCTGAAACGTTACAGGAAGGTAGAATCTATTGAGTTGTAAGTGATCTGAACGTTTCATGATGATAGCACTTTCCTAAGGGGGTCAAACCATGTCCCAAAGGTCACCGGATCTGGTGTCAATTTAAAGAAGTAGCCAGTTACACATTTGTGGGCTTATAACTTGGCTTCTGAATATCCTAAAGAGGTCAGGTTTGTTTTAGAGTACTCCAGTTAACAGCCCCCATTACCACAAAAATGAATGGAGTCATTAGCACTTATGGTTTGTAAATGGCACCCAGAATTATGTTGCACGAAGCACAATTTCACTTCATTCTGGGTCCATTTGTGTGAAAACAAGGTCCAATCAGGCTGAAACGTTACAAGAAGGTAGAATCTATTGAGTTGTAAGTGATCTGAATGTTTCATGATGATCGCACATTCCTATAGGGGGTAAAACCATGTCCCAAAGGTCACCGGGCCTGGTGTCGCTTTAAAGAAGTAGTCCAGTTACACCTTTGTGGGCTTATAACTTGGCTTTTGAATGTCCTAGAGAGGTCAGGTTTGTTTTAATGTACTCCAATCAACAGCCCCTACAGCCACAAAAAGGAATGGAGTCATTAGCACTTATGGTTTGTAAATGGCACCCCGAATTATGTTGCACGAAGCACAATTTCACATCATTCTGGGTCCAATTGTGTGAAAACAAGGTCCAATCAGGCTGAAACGTTACAAGAACGTAGAATCTATTGAGTTGTAAGTGATCTGAATGTTTCATGATGATTGCACATTCCTATAGGGGGTCAAACCATGTCCCAAAGGTCACCGGGCCTGGTGTCACTTTAAATAAGTAGTGCAGTTACACCTTTGTGGGCTTATAAATTGGCTTATGAATATCCTAGAGAGGTCAGGTTTAATTTAGAGTACTCCAATTAACAGCCCCAATTACCCCAAAAAGGAATGGAGTCATTAGCACTTATGGTTTGTAAATGGCACTCAGAATTGTGTTGCACGAAGCACAATTTCACATCATTCTGGTTCCATTTGTGTGAAAACAAGGTCCAATCAGGCTGAAACGTTACAAGAAGGTAGAATCTATTGAGTTGTAAGTGATCTGAACGTTTCATGATGATCGCACATTCCTATAGGGGGTCAAACCATGTCCCAAAGGTCACCGGGCCTGGTGTCACTTTAAATAAGTAGTGCAGTTACACATTTGTGGGCTTATAACTTGGCTTCTGAATATCCTAGAGAGGTCAGGTTTAATTTAGAGTACTCCAATTAACAGCCCCCATTACCCCAAAAAGGAATGGAGTCATTAGCACTTATGGTTTTTAAATGGCACCCAGAATTATGTTGCACGAAGCACAATTTCACATCATTCTGGGTCCATTTGTGTGAAAACAAGGTCCAATCAGGCTGAAACTGTGGGCAATTTCTGTTATTCTTAAAGAAAAGAGTCGGAGAGAGTTTTCCCAATCGGGACAGCGTGGTCTTTTATTTGTCTTCTCACATCTTAGGACAGCCCAAAGACCCCGACAAAAGAGTGGTTCCCCTTTTTATAGCTCACATCTCTTCTGTGGAAACTGTGGGTGGAGACTTCTGTCTGGGACCCAGCAACACTCTTGGAATCACATCAAGTATTTAGCAAGTCAGATAAGCTTTGAGCAATTCTACTGGAAGCAAGCAGAGACCAAAACAGGAAATTCCTTTGGAGCTGATGTTGGAACAGCACACGAACTCTAGCCAGAAAACACTTTCAACCTAAGAACTCAGCTTTAACTCAATACATTCTGTAGATGACCTCTTGACCTTTTTGGCGCCAACAGTCCTCCCTTTGGTGGACTTGTCCACCACACATTACTATTGTAAACAAATTAGCAAGGTAGGGTATACCAATAAATGAATGCTTAACTAAGTGACAGAACAAATGAGCAACAAATAAGGATAATGTAACAATATGACCGAGGATAGAGACAAAAGGGCATAACATATGACCTTGAATCAAAAAATGCATAAAGGAGAACCCATGCCAAAACACGAGATGATTTTCCAGACTAACACAGCAGCGTTAACACGTATATGTAATGAACAATGATTAAGACACTGAAAAACAACCAATGGGTTCACAGCTGAGACAATGAAAAACTATGAAAGAATACATGAAACATGACATTAGCATTAACTGAACCCATTACTTCGCGGATGTATTGCATGCGCGCTCCGTATGGAGGCAAAAAACCCTGCCCGCTGTACTTTAACAAGGAAAATTCCTCCATGTCCCCCCCCGACCCCAGGGGCGAACACCACGGCACAGAGCGTGCATGCGAGGACATTGGTGACACATGTCCTCGTCAGTGATCAAAAGAAAAAAGCACACACATATCAACAAAAGCACATGAAGATAAACAGGTGACAAATATGATGAATAATGAACGATTAGCTTTAACGAAGACGTAATGAAACAGTAATAAGTCCGGTTTAAAACTTCATTCAAAAGAATAGAACGGAAAATACAAGTTCAGCATCCCTGTCGGCGTTGGAGGCCTTCTGCTGCAGGAGGGCTTTATGTGGACAAGTGTCCTTTATTTGTCAGGAAAGCAAAGGCATAAGTCCTTGGCTCAGTCCTCCCTTTGTCCATCTTCGTGCAGCGTGGTGGTGCCGACTCCATCCTCCCCACAGCGAGCAAAACACAACATGTCAACAAGAAAAACTTGAATTAGCACGCCAATTGCCTATAAACCCATTACCACAAAAACTTCCTAAATATTAGACCCATAGACAAAGCATCCATCCCCACATTCACACCCCCTTTCTATACTACTCACTATCCTAAATTAAAGAGCTAGTTTGCCAGCACGGCATGCAATGATTCACTCAAACATTTCCGGGCTAATGGTAAAAGCAAAACTCACCTGATTGTCTTGATAACTAGGAGTAATGTAAATGGCCGCTCGGTAAAACGACCAGAAATAAGTCCTTAAAACCAAATTTAAAAGTCATCCAGCCAATTCGACCTAAACTCAATCAGAATCACCTATTCTGATCCTCAACCTTCGACACCACTGTCAAACCCTTCATGCAACATCCACACACCCTCAAAAATGAGCACATGCTAACTCATCACTATAAGAAAACACTAGTCAAAACATGACATCCAGCACCCTCCAGAAGATCTGTCCCACCTGAAATGGAGTACTAACAGTCATGGTTATGTTATCACACTAAGTTAAAGAACTTAGACACAAACGGGAACAAAATGATGTGAAACCTAAGAATATATGGTAAACTCATATGTTGGGTCACCTATCATCAGTAGTTCTGAATCCCCAGCATACGAGGAATTAATCCGCAGCATTATGACCTATACCAATGTCATTAATGTGCTCTAAGCACTTATCCAGAAACATGTTAGTTCTGGGCCCATTATTGGTAGTTTACCAGGAATACACACATGCTATATTCTGTCAGGATTCGTCTCTTTATTACCTCAGATCTGCCTGGCCCCTCCGGCCCATGCAAAAGCTTTACGTACACCTTAAACCCATAACCTCCCCTCGGACAAATAAAACAATCAAAGTTGTAAAACTGGAACAAAAGTAATTAGACATCAGCTAAGTGACGCCGTCATTGTATGGTTAGTGAGACTAGTCAAGTCCACGCATCTACAGATGTGACTATAATTACGTGAATGCAGGTATGGAAACCAGTCTAGGGTGTAGAGTAGTTGCATTTTACTCATCTTTCATTGTAAACAATTCCTCTATTGGTGTCGTGGTCGTCGGATGGCCTATAAAACGATGATACATTGTGGTGATGTCTTTGTCCTCTTGTTATGCTTGTCCATTGGTTATCCTCTTCACCTCCTCCAGCAGAAACCCCATTGTAATTAATCATGGATGGTTCCTAGCGGCATTCAAGACAAGAACCATACAAGTTCAGCAAACTTCTTCTTAATTTAGTTAAACTAGTCCCAGTAAAGTGAGAAGCGACACTATCCTTTAGCCTTCATCTCAGGTATCGACGTGAGTCCACGAGAGTCCAATCTTCATCTTTTTCCATCCTCACCCTTGGTCACCGTGCAACACCAGGAAGCCTTGCACTCCGGTCGGACCAGACGTCCCCCGAGCCGATCGCCTAGGGATTAATGGTTATGCACAAAAATGACCTAACTCTTACTGACCCTAGCCTCTGATAACTTCAACATCAGACACATACAGTTACAAACAGCAAGCGCAATTAAAGGTACAGTGACATCATGACATGGACACACACGGACACACAAACACATACACATGCACATACACACAGAGAGAGATAGAGAGAGAGCAAGAATGTGTGTGTGGAAGAAAAAAATAAGTGGGATCCACTTTGCCACCAGCATCTCCACCTGTGTCACAGAGAAAAATTGCAAAGAAATTAAAACATAAAGCAAACAACAATAATTCAATGAGTATAAATGATTCAACTAAAATATACAACCATGCATGGTTTTTTATTTATTTTTTATTTATTTTATTAAACAGTTCCAGTAGCACTGGCGATGCCTTGTGCAATGGATTCTTAAGAAGGTCTTCATCAATTAGAGATTATAACCGAATTGTTTCAGGATCCTGGATTTAAATTTGAATTGGTTAATTTACTCAGAATAGTCCAATGGCTTTGTTGATGTTTCTCAAGGCTCGGCCACGCCCATATAAATAAATGAACAAACAAACAAAACAAACACAGTCAAGCACACGGTCCATACACGTCTCTGTGCCCTCACACACCAAGCAAATGTCAGACTTAAGCGAAAGTTTGAAATTCCTCATGCATGTTAGTAATTACATCAAGAGATTCCATACACTTCTTAAACACCTAGATTATTTCTGGAAAATGCTCAAACTGCAAGAGCGGGACGCGCACAACTAAACTACTTATTCTCTCCAGTCTGTGTCTCCGCTTGGTTTAAATGAGCCACTTAACCGAACACTAAATCAGGGGAAAGAAAAAATAATACCTAAAGCGTGTGATCAAATTAATCCAACAAAACTTCCCATCACTGCTGTTCTAAACTCATGTTGCGGTGTGATCTCTCCAATTAGAAATTAGGACAACTACTTTACTATCAATTAAACAAAATAATTTCAGGTTTTCCAATGTCCCTTACTATTCACCCCAATTATGCACCTCAAGGCAGAAAACGTGACGAGCAAATATTATTCCCTAACCAGGTTTGAATTCACAATCTCTAGGAGCCAAAACTATCTTTCTTTCTTACCTTCTTTCTTATTTTCATTCCTTTTTCCTTTAGCCAATTGTCGTCCCTTTCTCATCCCTCCTACAGCAGTTATACTCTGCTGCTGGCGCTGTCAGGCTGCACGTACGCAGCAGCTGGGCTGATAAGCAGAACGTCAGTTCGCACGTACACAGCAGCTGCTTTTAGCTCCTACACTCCAATTCCCATGCAGCATGAATATAGCTTCGTTTACCTTCAGTGACACCTAATTTAAGTCAAACCAAAATTTCAGTTTAGCCAATTTTCGGCTGTAGCCAAATCCAAATGTTCTCGCAACGCCATTCCCGCAAAAGGCCAATTAAAAATGTTATGTTAAAGATTTCACAAGATGAGAAAATGTGAACATAATTATTATCGAATGAGAGGTACAATTATTCAATATTTTGTAACATTATTTTCTACGTTAGAACTTACAGCTGATAGAAAAATATAGGATCAGGTTTCTAATCCTATTTTTTTTTTTTAAGGATAACTTCCTCAGTTAACTATGTTCTGCAGTAGTTTAGTAAATTTTTCCCAATTCTGACCTTTCACCAAGTCAACTGATTGTTGCCAAAAAGCTTTTTCCATTACCTAACTGCAGCAAGCACTCCTTCACTGGGTGTAACCATAGGAGACAGTCTCTTTTGAGCCTCTCTTTGTAAGTCCAGGATGACCACCGTCATTGATTAAAGTTCACATGTTAACACATATACTCCTCCCCTTTGTCTTTGTTCCATCTGCAGCAGGGCAAACAAGCGTCTGTCTCATAGTGTCCATTTTACGGCACCTCCCCCATCTCGACGCAGACACACAGCTTGTGGTGGGGACTTCCTGCTCCATTTGTGTAGAGTCAGATCCAGGAAACTTTCATTTGCAGCCGGTTTCCGTCTTTTTGACAGGCCAACCCAGTAAAGTTCATGCCACCACAGTTCACAGAACATCTTCCTTAAATATGTTGATTGGGTTGAAATGACAGAACTTTCTGGTTTACAAATCAACGATGGCTTCTAATAAATAGTCGACTTTACTGACTCAAAGGTAAATCTAGACTACTTTCTGGGCACAATTGTTCCTTAATCATCAAATCAGTTCTACACAGGTTTTAATCATTAGGTGCAATCTAACCCAAAATGCAAGATCCCTCCTTTCTTTTTTTTTTTTTTTTTTTTTTTTTTTTTTTTTTTTTTTTTTTTTTTTTTTTTTTTTTACCTATTTATTTATCTTGTTTTGGGAAAATAACTACCAGTTTTTTAATCCAAAGCAGCCTGGTACAGTCTCTAGCCTGGTTACAGGAAATAAGAGTTAGTTTATCTGTTTTTTCCATTATTCAGCGTCTCAAAATCCAGCCACTAATGTTAATGGTTCTTAAAGTTGAGGCAAGACAATTATTGGGTTTTGTTTTACAGCAAGATTTACAGCAATAGTTTTACAAAACCTATACTAAATATTTATAAATGGATGTAACTGAACGTTCTAGAGCAAATACTTTATTTCCTGACTGATTGTTAATTTTAAGATTGGATCATATGATTCTAAGAGGTATGAGAGCTGCAGAATGCAGCACCCTGTGCTATTTATAGACTATGGGATTCTTGTGTGTAAATGTGGGTGGAGTCAGGCCCTCAGACAGAACTTTCAGTATCATTCTTCCCTGGCCGTTCAGGAGAACAGGTCTCACGGAGGCCAACCATGGACTAAGAACTAAGACTGGACTAAGAAGGTACGCTCAAGACACCAAAAATATCTTTTCTAAAGTCACAAATTGCTTAAAACTGCATGTTACAGAAAGCAAGCAAGCCTTGTTTCAACCATGTGTGTGTGTATGCCGGCAGTAGAAAAAAGAGGAAGAGAGAGAGAGACTCAGTTACAACACGGCCCAAAAGCTGATAAAATACTTCCTTTGTATAAACACGACCATGCAACTTTTATATTTTAAACGATTTCCTTGTCATCGTACTAACCACAAGTTCTTTTTCTATTGTTTTTCAGTCGGGCAAAGCTGGACTACGCCCTGCTCTCTCCAGCAGCCCCCCCCAAAAAAGAAACTGCGCCACTCAACAGAGCATCCAGCCAGAAGCAGCATCCACCTCTCATGCAAGAAACACTCACTCACAGAGGCACAGAGAACACTTTTTTTTTCCTGTTTGTCACAGTCTTAAAAAAAAATAATAAATAAGTCAGTCTGTCACTTATTTATTGTCTTTATATACATAAACGTCTGTTTTACCTTATCTTTTCTTAATCTCTTTGTTCCAGTTGGACTATTATTATTATGTTTCTCCTAGTTTAAATTTAACTGACCCAAATTGGCACTTACTTTTCCTACTTTACACCAAATTGACAGGACTTCCTTTAACGGCTGGTAATTTTCAGAACTTAATGCCTGCTTCTAAGCAAGTCCTATTCAACCATTAGAGCAAGTCAAATTGCAGTTTTTTGAGAGCGCTCTGAGAAACAGTCCACATATTTATTTTCTACAGATCTGTTTCGATCTTACTGTTTAGCAGCTGCCTGACCTTCAATAAATGTATATCTGCTCCCTTTTACTCTCCAGGCCACTACATATATATATGTTACTTTAAACCCTTTTATTTATTCAAACATTAAATTTTTAGCACTGCAGTGAACTTTACATATGCGAGTTGCAACTTTTAGAGCTCTTATTTATCTTATTTATTTTCCTGGTACCGCATCAGGCCCTCACATTGTGGTTCTCACTATTCAAACCCCCACCTCCCCGATTCCGAGAAATGATGGGGCGCTACTTCCACCTCCTAATATGGTCAAAAGTAGTTGAGACTTACATAAGCTGGACAGATCAACATGTTTTTTGGAGCATGTAATCAGCAGCTGGGCTGCCTGATAAGAATTTGCACAGCACGTATGCGGCTGGAACTGATAAGCAAAACACGTCAACATGCACGTACACAAAAACACCGCCCTTATCTCCTACAACACATCCTCCAGCGCTGATCACCCACCCACGGAGCTCCCAGACCTCGGCTCTGCTTTTTTGCACTCTCCAAGTGCTCAAAACTGAGAGCCATACGCAGCCTCTCGCTGCAAACTCAAGACGTCTTCTCACAGGCCTCACTACTGCTTTGCAAACACTCTTAAATTTGTTACTCCTCGAGGACGAACCGAACTCAGCAAAGACTTCAACTTCTTATACAGGCCTCTTTTTCTCTTTTTCCTTTGCCACAAACTCTTATTAAATTTACCAAACCCCAGGGGAAAGACCGAATTACAGGCAAAGCTCATTTCTCACAACTTCAGCGCTTTTTCTTCAGGATCCCCGTCTCTGCTCTTACCGAGTCAGGAGACTGGATTTCTCAAAACCTTGTCAGCTTTTCAGATTCTATTCCAATCTGCTGTCCCACCTTTCAATTTGACACTTAAAATTTGTCCGTCATCAAAATGACACAGCTGACTTCACACGGTGTGAATATTTTACCACTGTCCGACATGAATCCTCTCTCCAACTAATATTTATAGTATTATCAGAACAGGAGAACACCCCTGCCCAGTGACAGAGGCCACAAAAATGAACAAAAACATGCTCACCTGGGCCCTTAGTACGGACCTCAGCCACTGGACAGGAGCCAAGGGACGCCACGGGAAATCCTCGCTGTTCACCCATCTGGTGTGCCAAAATGTGGGCAATTTCTGTTATTCTTAAAGAAAAGAGTCGGAGAGAGTTTTCCCAATCGGGACAGCGTGGTCTTTTATTTGTCTTCTCACATCTTAGGACAGCCCAAAGACCCCGACAAAAGAGTGGTTCCCCTTTTTATAGCTCACATCTCTTCTGTGGAAACTGTGGGTGGAGACTTCTGTCTGGGACCCAGCAACACTCTTGGAATCACATCAAGTATTTAGCAAGTCAGATAAGCTTTGAGCAATTCTACTGGAAGCAAGCAGAGACCAAAACAGGAAATTCCTTTGGAGCTGATGTTGGAACAGCACACGAACTCTAGCCAGAAAACACTTTCAACCTAAGAACTCAGCTTTAACTCAATACATTCTGTAGATGACCTCTTGACCTTTTTGGCGCCAACAAAACGTTACAAGAAGGTAGAATCTATTGAGTTGTAAGTGATCTGAATGTTTCATGATGATCGCACATTCCTATAGGGGGTAAAACCATGTCCCAAAGGTCACCGGGCCTGGTGTCACTTTAAAGAAGTAGTCCAGTTACACCTTTGTGGGCTTATAACTTGGCTTTTGAATGTCCTAGAGAGGTCAGGTTTTTTTTAATGTACTCCAATCAACAGCCCCTACAGCCACAAAAAGGAATGGAGTCATTAGCACTTATGGTTTGTAAATGGCACCCAGAATTATGTTGCACGAAGCACAATTTCACATCATTCTGTGTCCATTTGTGTGAAAACAAGGTCCAATCAGGCTGAAACGTTACAAGAACGTAGAATCTATTGAGTTGTAAGTGATCTGAACGTTTCATGATGATCGCACATTCCTATAGGGGGTCAAACCATGTCCCAAAGGTCACCGGATCTGGTGTCAATTTAAAGAAGTAGTCCAGTTACACATTTGTGGGCTTATAACTTGGCTTCTAAATGTCCTAGAGAGATCAGGTTTGTTTTAGTGTACTCCAATCAACAGCCCCTACAACCACAAAAAGGAATGGAGTCATTAGCACTTATGGTTTTTAAATGGCACCCAGAATTATGTTGCACGAAGCACAATTTCACATCATTCTGGGTTCATTTGTGTGAAAACAATGTCCAATCAGGCTGAAACGTTACAGGAAGGTAGAATCTATTGAGTTGTAAGTGATCTGAACGTTTCATGATGATAGCACTTTCCTAAGGGGGTCAAACCATGTCCCAAAGGTCACCGGATCTGGTGTCAATTTAAAGAAGTAGTCCAGTTACACATTTGTGGGCTTATAACTTGGCTTCTGAATATCCTAAAGAGGTCAGGTTTGTTTTAGAGTACTCCAGTTAACAGCCCCCATTACCACAAAAATGAATGGAGTCATTAGCACTTATGGTTTTTAAATGGCACCCAGAATTATGTTGCACAAAGCACAATTTCACATCATTCTGGGTTCATTTGTGTGAAAACAACGTCCAATCAGGCTGAAACGTTACAGGAAGGTAGAATCTATTGAGTTGTAAGTGATCTGAACGTTTCATGATGATCACACATTCCTATAGGGGGTAAAATCATGTCCCAAAGGTCACCGGGCCTGGTGTCACTTTAAAGAAGTAGTCCAGTTACACCTTTGTGGGCTTATAACTTGGCTTCTGAATTTCCTAGAGAGGTCAGGTTTGTTTTAATGTACTCCAATCAACAGCCCCTACAACCACAAAAAGGAATGGAGTCATTAGCACTTATGGTTTGTAAATGGCACCCAGAATTATGTTGCACGAAGCACAATTTCACATCATTCTGGGTCCATTTGTGTGAAAACAAGGTCCAATCAGGCTGAAACGTTACAAGAAGGTAGAATCTATTGAGTTGTAAGTGATCTGAACGTTTCATGATGATCGCACATTCCTATAGGGGGTCAAACCATGTCCCAAAGGTCACCGGGCCTGGTGTCACTTTAAAGAAGTAGTCCAGTTACACCTTTGTGGGCTTATAACTTGGCTTTTGAATGTCCTAGAGAGGTCAGGTTTGTTTTAATGTACTCCAATAAACAGCCCCTACAACCACAAAAAGGAATGGAATCATCAGCACTTATGGTTTGTAAATGGCACTCAGAATTGTGTTGCACGAAGCACAATTTCACATCATTCTGGTTCCATTTGTGTGAAAACAAGGTCCAATCAGGCTGAAACGTTACAAGAAGGTAGAATCTATTGAGTTGTAAGTGATCTGAACGTTTCATGATGATCGCACATTCCTATAGGGGGTCAAACCATGTCCCAAAGGTCACCGGGCCTGGTGTCACTTTAAATAAGTAGTGCAGTTACACATTTGTGGGCTTATAACTTGGCTTCTGAATATCCTAGAGAGGTCAGGTTTAATTTAGAGTACTCCAATTAACAGCCCCCATTACCCCAAAAAGGAATGGAGTCATTAGCACTTATGGTTTTTAAATGGCACCCAGAATTATGTTGCACGAAGCACAATTTCACATCATTCTGGGTCCATTTGTGTGAAAACAAGGTCCAATCAGGCTGAAACGTTACAAGAAGGTAGAATCTATTGAGTTGTAAGTGATCTGAATGTTTCATGATGATCGCACATTCCTATAGGGGGTAAAACCATGTCCCAAAGGTCACCGGGCCTGGTGTCACTTTAAAGAAGTAGTCCAGTTACACCTTTGTGGGCTTATAACTTGGCTTTTGAATGTCCTAGAGAGGTCAGGTTTTTTTTAATGTACTCCAATCAACAGCCCCTACAGCCACAAAAAGGAATGGAGTCATTAGCACTTATGGTTTGTAAATGGCACCCAGAATTATGTTGCACGAAGCACAATTTCACATCATTCTGTGTCCATTTGTGTGAAAACAAGGTCCAATCAGGCTGAAACGTTACAAGAACGTAGAATCTATTGAGTTGTAAGTGATCTGAACGTTTCATGATGATCGCACATTCCTATAGGGGGTCAAACCATGTCCCAAAGGTCACCGGATCTGGTGTCAATTTAAAGAAGTAGTCCAGTTACACATTTGTGGGCTTATAACTTGGCTTCTAAATGTCCTAGAGAGATCAGGTTTGTTTTAGTGTACTCCAATCAACAGCCCCTACAACCACAAAAAGGAATGGAGTCATTAGCACTTATGGTTTTTAAATGGCACCCAGAATTATGTTGCACGAAGCACAATTTCACATCATTCTGGGTTCATTTGTGTGAAAACAATGTCCAATCAGGCTGAAACGTTACAGGAAGGTAGAATCTATTGAGTTGTAAGTGATCTGAACGTTTCATGATGATAGCACTTTCCTAAGGGGGTCAAACCATGTCCCAAAGGTCACCGGATCTGGTGTCAATTTAAAGAAGTAGTCCAGTTACACATTTGTGGGCTTATAACTTGGCTTCTGAATATACTAAAGAGGTCAGGTTTGTTTTAGAGTACTCCAGTTAACAGCCCCCATTACCACAAAAATGAATGGAGTCATTAGCACTTATGGTTTTTAAATGGCACCCAGAATTATGTTGCACAAAGCACAATTTCACATCATTCTGGGTCCATTTGTGTGAAAACAAGGTCCAATCAGGCTGAAACGTTACAAGAAGGTAGAATCTATTGAGTTATAAGTGATCTGAATGTTTCATGATGATCGCACATTCCTATAGGGGGTAAAACCATGTCCCAAAGGTCACCGGGCCTGGTGTCACTTTAAAGAAGTAGTCCAGTTACACCTTTGTGGGCTTATAACTTGGCTTTTGAATGTCCTAGAGAGGTCAGGTTTGTTTTAATGTACTCCAATCAACAGCCCCTACAACCACAAAAAGGAATGGAGTCATCAGCACTTATGGTTTGTAAATGGCACCCAGAATTATGTTGCACAAAGCAGAATTTCACATCATTCTGGGTCCATTTGTGTGAAAACAATGTCCAATCAGGCTGAAACGTTACAGGAAGGTAGAATCTATTGAGTTGTAAGTGATCTGAACGTTTAATGATGATCGCACTTTCCTAAGGGGGTCAAACCATGTCCCAAAGGTCACCGGATCTGGTGTCAATTTAAAGAAGTAGTCCAGTTACACATTTGTGGGCTTATAACTTGGCTTCTAAATGTCCTAGAGAGATCAGGTTTGTTTTAGTGTACTCCAATCAACAGCCTCTACAACCACAAAAAGGAATGGAGTCATTAGCACTTATGGTTTTTAAATGGCACCCAGAATTATGTTGCACGAAGCACAATTTCACATCATTCTGGGTTCATTTGTGTGAAAACAATGTCCAATCAGGCTGAAACGTTACAGGAAGGTAGAATCTATTGAGTTGTAAGTGATCTGAACGTTTCATGATGATAGCACTTTCCTAAGGGGGTCAAACCATGTCCCAAAGGTCACCGGATCTGGTGTCAATTTAAAGAAGTAGTCCAGTTACACATTTGTGGGCTTATAACTTGGCTTCTGAATATCCTAAAGAGGTCAGGTTTGTTTTAGATTACTCCAATTAACAGCCCCCATTACCCCAAAAATGAATGGAGTCATTAGCACTTATGGTTTTTAAATGGCACCCAGAATTATGTTGCACGAAGCACAATTTCACATCATTCTGGGTCCATTTGTGTGAAAACAAAGTCCAATCAGGCTGAAACGTTACAAGAAGGTAGAATCTATTGAGTTTTAAGTGATCTGAACGTTTCATGATGATCGCACATTCCTATAGGGGGTCAAACCATGTCCCAAAGGTCACCGGGCCTGGTGTCACTTTAAAGAAGTAGTCCATTTACACATTTGTGGGCTTATAACTTGGCTGCTGAATATCCTAGAGAGGTCAGGTTTGTTTTAGAGTACTCCAATTAACAGCCCCTATTACCTCAAAAAGGAATGGAGTCATTAGCACTTATGGTTTTTAAATGGCACCCAGAAATATGTTGCACGAAGCACAATATCACATCATTCTGGGTTCATTTGTGTGAAAACAAGGTCCAATCAGGCTGAAACATTACAGGAAGGTAGAATCTATTGAGTTGTAAGTGATCTGAACGTTTCATGATGATCGCACATTCCTATAAGGGGTCAAACCATTTCCCAAAGGTCACCGGGCCTGGTGTCACTTTAAAGAAGTAGTCCAGTTACACCTTTGTGGGCTTATAACTTGGCTTTTGAATGTCCTAGAGAGGTCAGGTTTGTTTTAATGTACTCCAATCAACAGCCCCTACAGCCACAAAAAGGAATGGAGTCATTAGCACTTATGGTTTGTAAATGGCACCCCGAATTATGTTGCACGAAGCACAATTTCACATCATTCTGGGTCCATTTGTGTGAAAACAAGGTCCAATCAGGCTGAAAAGTTACAAGAACGTAGAATCTATTGAGTTGTAAGTGATCTGAATGTTTCATGATGATCGCACATTCCTATAGGGGGTCAAACCATGTCCCAAAGGTCGGGCCTGGTGTCACTTTAAATAAGTAGTGCAGTTACACCTTTGTGGGCTTATAAATTGGCTTATGAATATCCTAGAGAGGTCAGGTTTAATTTAGAGTACTCCAATTAACAGCCCCCATTACCCCAAAAAGGAATGGAGTCATTAGCACTTATGGTTTTTAAATGGCACCCAGAATTATGTTGCACGAAGCACAATTTCACATCATTCTGGGTCCATTTGTGTGAAAACAAGGTCCAATCAGGCTGAAACGTTACAAGAAGGTAGAATCTATTGAGTTGTAAGTGATCTGAATGTTTCATGATGATCGCACATTCCTATAGGGGGTAAAACCATGTCCCAAAGGTCACCGGGCCTGGTGTCACTTTAAAGAAGTAGTCCAGTTACACCTTTGTGGGCTTATAACTTGGCTTTTGAATGTCCTAGAGAGGTCAGGTTTGTTTTAATGTACTCCAATAAACAGCCCCTACATTCACAAAAAGGAATGGAGTCATCAGCACTTATGGTTTGTAAATGGCACCCAGAATTATGTTGCACGAACCAGAATTTCACATCATTCTGGGTCCATTTGTGTGAAAACAAGGTCCAATCAGGCTGAAACGTTACAAGAAGGTAGAATCTATTGAGTTGTAAGTGATCTGAACGTTTCATGATGATCGCACATTCCTATAGGGGGTCAAACCATGTCCCAAAGGTCACCGGGCCTGGTGTCACTTTAAAGAAGTATTGCAGTTACACCTTTGTGGGCTTATAACTTGGCTTCTGAATCTCCTAGAGAGGTCAGGTTTAATTTAGAGTACTCCAATTAACAGCCCCCATTACCCCAAAAAGGAATGGAGTCATTAGCACTTATGGTTTTTAAATGGCACCCAGAATTATGTTGCACGAAGCACAATTTCACATCATTCTGGGTCCATTTGTGTGAAAACAAGGTCCAATCAGGCTGAAACGTTACAAGAAGGTAGAATCTATTGAGTTATAAGTGATCTGAATGTTTCATGATGATCGCACATTCCTATAGGGGGTAAAACCATGTCCCAAAGGTCACCGGGCCTGGTGTCACTTTAAAGAAGTAGTCCAGTTACACCTTTGTGGGCTTATAACTTGGCTTTTGAATGTCCTAGAGAGGTCAGGTTTGTTTTAATGTACTCCAGTCAACAGCCCCTACAACCACAAAAAGGAATGGAGTCATCAGCACTTATGGTTTGTAAATGGCACCCAGAATTATGTTGCACGAAGCAGAATTTCACATCATTCTGGGTCCATTTGTGTGAAAAAGAGGTCCAATCAGGCTGAAACGTTACAGGAAGGTAGAATCTATTGAGTTGTAAGTGATCTGAACGTTTAATGATGATAGCACTTTCCTAAGGGGGTCAAACCATGTCCCAAAGGTCACCGGATCTGGTGTCAATTTAAAGAAGTAGTCCAGTTACACATTTGTGGGCTTATAACTTGGCTTCTAAATGTCCTAGAGAGATCAGGTTTGTTTTAGTGTACTCCAATCAACAGCCCCTACAACCACAAAAAGGAATGGAGTCATTAGCACTTATGGTTTTTAAATGGCACCCAGAATTATGTTGCACGAAGCACAATTTCACATCATTCTGGGTTCATTTGTGTGAAAACAATGTCCAATCAGGCTGAAACGTTACAGGAAGGTAGAATCTATTGAGTTGTAAGTGATCTGAACGTTTCATGATGATAGCACTTTCCTAAGGGGGTCAAACCATTTCCCAAAGGTCACCGGGCCTGGTGTCACTTTAAAGAAGTAGTCCAGTTACACCTTTGTGGGCTTATAACTTGGCTTTTGAATGTCCTAGAGAGGTCAGGTTTGTTTTAATGTACTCCAATCAACAGCCCCTACAGCCACAAAAAGGAATGGAGTCATTAGCACTTATGGTTTGTAAATGGCACCCCGAATTATGTTGCACGAAGCACAATTTCACATCATTCTGGGTCCATTTGTGTGAAAACAAGGTCCAATCAGGCTGAAAAGTTACAAGAACGTAGAATCTATTGAGTTGTAAGTGATCTGAATGTTTCATGATGATCGCACATTCCTATAGGGGGTCAAACCATGTCCCAAAGGTCGGGCCTGGTGTCACTTTAAATAAGTAGTGCAGTTACACCTTTGTGGGCTTATAAATTGGCTTATGAATATCCTAGAGAGGTCAGGTTTAATTTAGAGTACTCCAATTAACAGCCCCCATTACCCCAAAAAGGAATGGAGTCATTAGCACTTATGGTTTTTAAATGGCACCCAGAATTATGTTGCACGAAGCACAATTTCACATCATTCTGGGTCCATTTGTGTGAAAACAAGGTCCAATCAGGCTGAAACGTTACAAGAAGGTAGAATCTATTGAGTTGTAAGTGATCTGAATGTTTCATGATGATCGCACATTCCTATAGGGGGTAAAACCATGTCCCAAAGGTCACCGGGCCTGGTGTCACTTTAAAGAAGTAGTCCAGTTACACCTTTGTGGGCTTATAACTTGGCTTTTGAATGTCCTAGAGAGGTCAGGTTTGTTTTAATGTACTCCAATAAACAGCCCCTACATTCACAAAAAGGAATGGAGTCATCAGCACTTATGGTTTGTAAATGGCACCCAGAATTATGTTGCACGAAGCAGAATTTCACATCATTCTGGGTCCATTTGTGTGAAAACAAGGTCCAATCAGGCTGAAACGATACAAGAAGGTAGAATCTATTGAGTTGTAAGTGATCTGAACGTTTCATGATGATCGCACATTCCTATAGGGGGTCAAACCATGTCCCAAAGGTCACCGGGCCTGGTGTCACTTTAAAGAAGTATTGCAGTTACACCTTTGTGGGCTTATAACTTGGCTTCTGAATCTCCTAGAGAGGTCAGGTTTAATTTAGAGTACTCCAATTAACAGCCCCCATTACCCCAAAAAGGAATGGAGTCATTAGCACTTATGGTTTTTAAATGGCACCCAGAATTATGTTGCACGAAGCACAATTTCACATCATTCTGGGTCCATTTGTGTGAAAACAAGGTCCAATCAGGCTGAAACGTTACAAGAAGGTAGAATCTATTGAGTTATAAGTGATCTGAATGTTTCATGATGATCGCACATTCCTATAGGGGGTAAAACCATGTCCCAAAGGTCACCGGGCCTGGTGTCACTTTAAAGAAGTAGTCCAGTTACACCTTTGTGGGCTTATAACTTGGCTTTTGAATGTCCTAGAGAGGTCAGGTTTGTTTTAATGTACTCCAGTCAACAGCCCCTACAACCACAAAAAGGAATGGAGTCATCAGCACTTATGGTTTGTAAATGGCACCCAGAATTATGTTGCACGAAGCAGAATTTCACATCATTCTGGGTCCATTTGTGTGAAAAAGAGGTCCAATCAGGCTGAAACGTTACAGGAAGGTAGAATCTATTGAGTTGTAAGTGATCTGAACGTTTAATGATGATAGCACTTTCCTAAGGGGGTCAAACCATGTCCCAAAGGTCACCGGATCTGGTGTCAATTTAAAGAAGTAGTCCAGTTACACATTTGTGGGCTTATAACTTGGCTTCTAAATGTCCTAGAGAGATCAGGTTTGTTTTAGTGTACTCCAATCAACAGCCCCTACAACCACAAAAAGGAATGGAGTCATTAGCACTTATGGTTTTTAAATGGCACCCAGAATTATGTTGCACGAAGCACAATTTCACATCATTCTGGGTTCATTTGTGTGAAAACAATGTCCAATCAGGCTGAAACGTTACAGGAAGGTAGAATCTATTGAGTTGTAAGTGATCTGAACGTTTCATGATGATAGCACTTTCCTAAGGGGGTCAAACCATGTCCCAAAGGTCACCGGATCTGGTGTCAATTTAAAGAAGTAGTCCAGTTACACATTTGTGGGCTTATAACTTGGCTTCTGAATATCCAAAAGAGGTCAGGTTTGTTTTAGAGTACTCCAATTAACAGCCCCCATTACCCCAAAAATGAATGGATTCATTAGCACTTATGGTTTTTAAATGGCACCCAGAATTATGTTGCACGAAGCACAATTTCACATCATTCTGGGTTCATTTGTGTGAAAACAACGTCCAATCAGGCTGAAATGTTACAGGAAGGTAGAATCTATTGAGTTGTAAGTGATCTGAACGTTTCATGATGATCACACATTCCTATAGGGGGTAAAATCATGTCCCAAAGGTCACCGGGCCTGGTGTCACTTTAAAGAAGTAGTCCAGTTACACCTTTGTGGGCTTATAACTTGGCTTTTGAATGTCCTAGAGAGGTCAGGTTTGTTTTAATGTACTCCAATCAACAGCCCCTACAACCACAAAAAGGAATGGAATCATCAGCACTTATGGTTTGTAAATGGCACTCAGAATTGTGTTGCACGAAACACAATATCACATCATTCTGGGTCCATTTGTGTGAAAACAAGGTCCAATCAGGCTGAAACGTTACAAGAAGGTAGAATCTATTGAGTTGTAAGTGATCTGAACGTTTCATGATGATCGCACATTCCTATAGGGGGTCAAACCATGTCCCAAAGGTCACCGGGCCTGGTGTCACTTTAAATAAGTAGTGCAGTTACACATTTGTGGGCTTATAACTTGGCTTCTGAATATCCTAGAGAGGTCAGGTTTAATTTAGAGTACTCCTTTTAACAGCCCCCATTACCCCAAAAAGGAATTGAGTCATTAGCACTCATGGTTTGTAAATGGCACCCAGAATTATGTTGCACGAAGCACAATTTCACATCATTCTGGGTCCATTTGTGTGAAAACAAGGTCCAATCAGGCTGAAACGTTACAAGAAGGTAGAATCTATTGAGTTGTAAGTGATCTGAATGTTTCATGATGATCGCACATTCCTATAGGGGGTAAAACCATGTCCCAAAGGTCACCGGGCCTGGTGTCACTTTAAAGAAGTAGTCCAGTTACACCTTTGTGGGCTTATAACTTGGCTTTTGAATGTCCTAGAGAGGTCAGGTTTGTTTTAATGTACTCCAATCAACAGCCCCTACAGCCACAAAAAGGAATGGAGTCATTAGCACTTATGGTTTGTAAATGGCACCCAGAATTATGTTGCACGAAGCACAATTTCACATCATTCTGGGTCCATTTGTGTGAAAACAAGGTCCAATCAGGCTGAAACGTTACAAGAACGTAGAATCTATTGAGTTGTAAGAGATCTGAACGTTTCATGATGATAGCACTTTCCTAAGGGGGTCAAACCATGTCCCAAAGGTCACTGGATCTGGTGTCAATTTAAAGAAGTAGTCCAGTTACACATTTGTGGGCTTATAACTTGGCTTCTGAATATCCTAAAGAGGTCAGGTTTGTTTTAGAGTACTCCAATTAACAGCCCCCATTACCCCAAAAAGGAATGGAGTCATTAGCACTTATGGTTTTTAAATGGCACCCAGAATTATGTTGCACGAAGCACAATTTCACATCATTCTGGGTTCATTTGTGTGAAAACAACGTCCAATCAGGCTGAAACGTTACAGGAAGGTAGAATCTATTGAGTTGTAAGTGATCTGAACGTTTCATGATGATCACACATTCCTATAGGGGGTAAAATCATGTCCCAAAGGTCACCGGATCTGGTGTCAATTTAAAGAAGTAGTCCAGTTACACATTTGTGGGCTTATAACTTGGCTTCTGAATGTCCTAGAGAGATCAGGTTTGTTTTAGTGTACTCCAATCAACAGCCCCTACAACCACAAAAAGGAATGGAGTCATTAGCACTTATGGTTTTTAAATGGCACCCAGAATTATGTTGCACTAAGCACAATTTCACATCATTCTGGGTTCATTTGTGTGAAAACAATGTCCAATCAGGCTGAAACGTTACAGGAAGGTAGAATCTATTGAGTTGTAAGTGATCTGAACGTTTCATGATGATAGCACATTCCTATAGGGGGTCAAACCGTGTCCCAAAGGTCACCGGGCCTGGTGTCACTTTAAATAAGTAGTCCAGTTACACATTTGAGGGCTTATAACTTGGCTTCTGAATATCCTAAAGAGGTCAGGTTTGTTTTAGAGTACTCCAATTAACAGCCCCCTTTACCCCAAAAATGAATGGAGTCATTAGCACTTATGGTTTTTAAATGGCACCCAGAATTATGTTGCACGAAGCACAATTTCACATCATTCTGGGTTCATTTGTGTGAAAACAACGTCCAATCAGGCTGAAATGTTACAGGAAGGTAGAATCTATTGAGTTGTAAGTGATCTGAACGTTTCATGATGATCACACATTCCTATAGGGGGTAAAATCATGTCCCAAAGGTCACCGGGCCTGGTGTCACTTTAAAGAAGTAGTCCAGTTACACCTTTGTGGGCTTATAACTTGGCTTTTGAATGTCCTAGAGAGGTCAGGTTTGTTTTAATGTACTCCAATAAACAGCCCCTACAACCACAAAAAGGAATGGAATCATGAGCACTTATGGTTTGTAAATGGCACTCAGAATTGTGTTGCACGAAGCACAATTTCACATCATTCTGGGTCCATTTGTGTGAAAACAAGGTCCAATCAGGCTGAAACGTTACAAGAAGGTAGAATCTATTGAGTTGTAAGTGATCTGAACGTTTCATGATGATCGCACATTCCTATAGGGGGTCAAACCGTGTCCCAAAGGTCACCGGGCCTGGTGTCACTTTAAATAAGTAGTGCAGTTACACATTTGTGGGCTTATAACTTGGCTTCTGAATATCCTAGAGAGGTCAGGTTTAATTTAGAGTACTCCAATTAACAGCCCCCATTACCCCAAAAAGGAATTGAGTCATTAGCACTTATGGTTTGTAAATGGCACCCAGAATTATGTTGCACGAAGCACAATTTTACATCATTCTGGGTCCATTTGTGTGAAAACAAGGTCCAATCAGGCTGAAACGTTACAAGAAGGTAGAATCTATTGAGTTGTAAGTGATCTGAATGTTTCATGATGATCGCACATTCCTATAGGGGGTAAAACCATGTCCCAAAGGTCACCGGGCCTGGTGTCACTTTAAAGAAGTAGTCCAGTTACACCTTTGTGGGCTTATAACTTGGCTTTTGAATGTCCTAGAGAGGTCAGGTTTGTTTTAATGTACTCCAATCAACAGCCCCTACAGCCACAAAAAGGAATGGAGTCATTAGCACTTATGGTTTGTAAATGGCACCCAGAATTATGTTGCACGAAGCACAATTTCACATCATTCTGGGTCCATTTGTGTGAAAACAAGGTCCAATCAGGCTGAAACGTTACAAGAACGTAGAATCTATTGAGTTGTAAGTGATCTGAACGTTTCATGATGATCGCACATTCCTATAGGGGGTCAAACCATGTCCCAAAGGTCACCGGATCTGGTGTCAATTTAAAGAAGTAGTCCAGTTACACATTTGTGGGCTTATAACTTGGCTTCTAAATGTCCTAGAGAGATCAGGTTTGTTTTAGTGTACTCCAATCAACAGCCCCTACAACCACAAAAAGGAATGGAGTCATTAGCACTTATGGTTTTTAAATGGCACCCAGAATTATGTTGCACGAAGCACAATTTATCATCATTCTGGGTTCATTTGTGTGAAAACAATGTCCAATCAGGCTGAAACGTTACAGGAAGGTAGAATCTATTGAGTTGTAATTGATCTGAACGTTTCATGATGATAGCACTTTCCTAAGGGGGTCAAACCATGTCCCAAAGGTCACCGGATCTGGTGTCAATTTAAAGAAGTAGTCCAGTTACACATTTGTGGGCTTATAACTTGGCTTCTGAATATCCTCAAGAGGTCAGGTTTGTTTTAGAGTACTCCAATTAACAGCCCCCATTACCCCAAAAAGGAATGGAGTCATTAGCACTTATGGTTTTTAAATGGCACCCAGAATTATGTTGCACGAAGCACAATTTCACATCATTCTGGGTTCATTTGTGTGAAAACAACGTCCAATCAGGCTGAAACGTTACAGGAAGGTAGAATCTATTGAGTTGTAAGTGATCTGAACGTTTCATGATGATCAAACATTCCTATAGGGGGTAAAATCATGTCCCAAAGGTCACCGGGCCTGGTGTCACTTTAAAGAAGTAGTCCAGTTACACCTTTGTGGGCTTATAACTTGGCTTCTGAATGTCCTAGAGAGGTCAGGTTTGTTTTAATGTACTCCAATCAACAGCCCCTACAACCACAAAAAGGAATGGAGTCATTAGCACTTATGGTTTGTAAATGGCACCCAGAATTATGTTGCACGAAGCACAATTTCACATCATTCTGGGTCCATTTGTGTGAAAACAAGGTCCAATCAGGCTGAAACGTTACAAGAAGGTAGAATCTATTGAGTTGTAAGTGATCTGAACGTTTCATGATGATCGCACATTCCTATAGGGGGTCAAACCGTGTCCCAAAGGTCACCGGGCCTGGTGTCACTTTAAATAAGTAGTGCAGTTACACATTTGTGGGCTTATAACTTGGCTTCTGAATATCCTAGAGAGGTCAGGTTTAATTTAGAGTACTCCAATTAACAGCCCCCATTACCCCAAAAAGGAATTGAGTCATTAGCACTTATGGTTTGTAAATGGCACCCAGAATTATGTTGCACGAAGCACAATTTTACATCATTCTGGGTCCATTTGTGTGAAAACAAGGTCCAATCAGGCTGAAACGTTACAAGAAGGTAGAATCTATTGAGTTGTAAGTGATCTGAATGTTTCATGATGATCGCACATTCCTATAGGGGGTAAAACCATGTCCCAAAGGTCACCGGGCCTGGTGTCACTTTAAAGAAGTAGTCCAGTTACACCTTTGTGGGCTTATAACTTGGCTTTTGAATGTCCTAGAGAGGTCAGGTTTGTTTTAATGTACTCCAATCAACAGCCCCTACAGCCACAAAAAGGAATGGAGTCATTAGCACTTATGGTTTGTAAATGGCACCCAGAATTATGTTGCACGAAGCACAATTTCACATCATTCTGGGTCCATTTGTGTGAAAACAAGGTCCAATCAGGCTGAAACGTTACAAGAACGTAGAATCTATTGAGTTGTAAGTGATCTGAACAATTCATGATGATCGCACATTCCTATAGGGGGTCAAACCATGTCCCAAAGGTCACCGGATCTGGTGTCAATTTAAAGAAGTAGTCCAGTTACACATTTGTGGGCTTATAACTTGGCTTCTAAATGTCCTAGAGAGATCAGGTTTGTTTTAGTGTACTCCAATCAACAGCCCCTACAACCACAAAAAGGAATGGAGTCATTAGCACTTATGGTTTTTAAATGGCACCCAGAATTATGTTGCACGAAGCACAATTTATCATCATTCTGGGTTCATTTGTGTGAAAACAATGTCCAATCAGGCTGAAACGTTACAGGAAGGTAGAATCTATTGAGTTGTAATTGATCTGAACGTTTCATGATGATAGCACTTTCCTAAGGGGTTCAAACCATGTCCCAAAGGTCACCGGATCTGGTGTCAATTTAAAGAAGTAGTCCAGTTACACATTTGTGGGCTTATAACTTGGCTTCTGAATATCCTCAAGAGGTCAGGTTTGTTTTAGAGTACTCCAATTAACAGCCCCCATTACCCCAAAAAGGAATGGAGTCATTAGCACTTATGGTTTTTAAATGGCACCCAGAATTATGTTGCACGAAGCACAATTTCACATCATTCTGGGTTCATTTGTGTGAAAACAACGTCCAATCAGGCTGAAACGTTACAGGAAGGTAGAATCTATTGAGTTGTAAGTGATCTGAACGTTTCATGATGATCAAACATTCCTATAGGGGGTAAAATCATGTCCCAAAGGTCACCGGGCCTGGTGTCACTTTAAAGAAGTAGTCCAGTTACACCTTTGTGGGCTTATAACTTGGCTTCTGAATGTCCTAGAGAGGTCAGGTTTGTTTTAATGTACTCCAATCAACAGCCCCTACAACCACAAAAAGGAATGGAGTCATTAGCACTTATGGTTTGTAAATGGCACCCAGAATTATGTTGCACGAAGCACAATTTCACATCATTCTGGGTCCATTTGTGTGAAAACAAGGTCCAATCAGGCTGAAACGTTACAAGAAGGTAGAATATGTTGAGTTGTAAGTGATCTGAACGTTTCATGATGATCGCACATTCCTATAGGGGGTCAAACCATGTCCCAAAGGTCACCGGGCCTGGTGTCACTTTAAAGAAGTAGTCCAGTTACAACTTTGTGGGCTTATAACTTGGCTGCTGAATATCCTAGAGAGGTCAGGTTTGTTTTAGAGTACTCCAATTAACAGCCCCTATTACCCCAAAAAGGAATGGAGTCATTAGCACTTATGGTTTTTAAATGGCACCCAGAATTATGTTGCACGAAGCACAATTTCACATCATTCTGGGTTCATTTGTGTGAAAACAAGGTCCAATCAGGCTGAAACGTTACAGGAAGGTAGAATCTATTGAGTTGTAATTGATCTGAACGTTTCATGATGATAGCACTTTCCTAAGGGGGTCAAACCATGTCCCAAAGGTCACCGGATCTGGTGTCAATTTAAAGAAGTAGTCCAGTTACACATTTGTGGGCTTATAACTTGGCTTCTGAATATCCTAAAGAGGTCAGGTTTGTTTTAGAGTACTCCAATTAACAGCCCCCAATACCCCAAAAAGGAATGGAGTCATTAGCACTTATGGTTTTTAAATGGCACCCAGAATTATGTTGCACGAAGCACAATTTTACATCATTCTGGGTTCCTTTGTATGAAAACAAGGTCCAATCAGGCTGAAACGTTACAGGAAGGTAGAATCTATTGAGTTGTAAGTGATCTGAACGTTTCATGATGATCACACATTCCTATAGGGGGTAAAATCATGTCCCAAAGGTCACCGGGCCTGGTGTCACTTTAAAGAAGTAGTCCAGTTACACCTTTGTGGGCTTATAACTTGGCTTCTGAATGTCCTAGAGAGGTCAGGTTTGTTTTAATGTACTCCAATCAACAGCCCCTACAACCACAAAAAGGAATGGAGTCATTAGCACTTATGGTTTGTAAATGGCACCCAGAATTATGTTGCATGAAGCACAATTTCACATCATTCTGTGTCCATTTGTGTGAAAACAAAGTCCAATCAGGCTGAAACGTTACAAGAAGGTAGAATCTATTGAGTTGTAAGTGATCTGAACGTTTCATGATGATCGCACATTCCTATAGGGGGTCAAACCATGTCCCAAAGGTCACCGGGCCTGGTGTCACTTTAAAGAAGTAGTCCAGTTACAACTTTGTGGGCTTATAACTTGGCTGCTGAATATCCTAGAGAGGTCAGGTTTGTTTTAGAGTACTCCAATTAACAGCCCCTATTACCTCAAAAAGGAATGGAGTCATTAGCACTTATGGTTTTTAAATGGCACCCAGAAATATGCTGCACGAAGCACAATATCACATCATTCTGGGTTCATTTGTGTGAAAACAAGGTCCAATCAGGCTGAAACGTTACAGGAAGTTAGAATCTATTGAGTTGTAAGTGATCTGAATGTTTCATGATGATCGCACATTCCTATAGGGGGTAAAACCATGTCCCAAAGGTCACCGGGCCTGGTGTCACTTTAAAGAAGTAGTCCAGTTACACCTTTGTGGGCTTATAACTTGGCTTTTGAATGTCCTAGAGAGGTCAGGTTTGTTTTAATGTACTCCAATCAACAGCCCCTACAGCCACAAAAAGGAATGGAGTCATTAGCACTTATGGTTTGTAAATGGCACCCCGAATTATGTTGCACAAAGCACAATTTCACATCATTCTGGGTCCATTTGTGTGAAAACAAGGTCCAATCAGGCTGAAACATTACAAGAACGTAGAATCTATTGAGTTGTAAGTGATCTGAACGTTTCATGATGATCGCACATTCCTATAGGGGGTCAAACCATGTCCCAAAGGTCACCGGGCCTGGTGTCACTTTAAAGAAGTAGTCCAGTTACACCTTTGTGGGCTTATAACTTGGCTTTTGAATGTCCTAGATAGGTCAGGTTTGTTTTAATGTACTCCAATAAACAGCCCCTACAACAACAAAAAGGAATGGAATCATCAGCACTTATGGTTTGTAAATGGCACCCAGAATTATGTTGCACGAAGCACAATTTCACATCATTCTGGGTCCATTTGTGTGAAAACAAGGTCCAATCAGGCTGAAACGTTACAAGAAGGTAGACTCTATTGAGTTGTAAGTGATATGAACGTTTCATGATGATCGCACATTCCTATAGGGGGTCAAACCATGTCCCAAAGGTCACCGGGCCTGGTGTCACTTTAAATAAGTAGTGCAGTTACACCTTTGTGGGCTTATAACTTGGCTTCTGAATATCCTAGAGAGGTCAGGTTTAATTTAGAGTACTCCAATTAACAGCCCCCATTACCCCAAAAAGGAATGGAGTCATTAGCACTTATGGTTTTTAAATGGCACCCAGAATTATGTTGCACGAAGCACAATTTCACATCATTCTGGGTCCATTTGTGTGAAAACAAGGTCCAATCAGGCTGAAACATTACAAGAAGGTAGAATCTATTGAGTTGTAAGTGATCTGAATGTTTCATGATGATCGCACATTCCTATAGGGGGTAAAACCATTTCCCAAAGGTCACCGGGCCTGGTGTCACTTTAAAGAAGTAGTCCAGTTACGCCTTTGTGGGCTTATAACTTGGCTTTTGAATGTCCTAGAGAGGTCAGGTTTGTTTTAATGTACTCCAATAAACAGCCCCTACAACCACAAAAAGGAATGGAGTCATCAGCACTTATGGTTTGTAAATGGCACCCAGAATTATGTTGCACGAAGCAGAATTTCACATCATTCTGGGTCCATTTGTGTGAAAACAAGGTCCAATCAGGCTGAAACGTTACAAGAAGGTAGAATCTATTGAGTTGTAAGTGATCTGAACGTTTCATGATGATCGCACATTCCTATAGGGGGTCAATCCATGTCCCAAAGGTCACCGGGCCTGGTGTCACTTTAAAGAAGTATTGCAGTTACACCTTTGTGGGCTTATAACTTGGCTTCTGAATATCCTAGAGAAGTCAGGTTTAATTTAGAGTACTCCAATTAACAGCCCCCATTACCCAAAAAAGGAATGGAGTCATTAGCACTTATGGTTTTTAAATTGCACCCAGAATTATGTTGCACGAAGCACAATTTCACATCATTCTGGGTCCATTTGTGTGAAAACAGGGTCCAATCAGGCTGAAACGTTACAACAAGGTAGAATCTATTGAGTTGTAAGTGATCTGAATGTTTCATGATGATCACACATTCCTATAGGGGGTCAAACCATGTCCCAAAGGTCACCGGATCTGGTGTCAATTTAAAGAAGTAGTCCAGTTACACATTTGTGGGCTTATAACTTGGCATCTGAATATCCTAAAGAGGTCAGGTTTGTTTTAGAGTACTCCAATTAACAGCCCCCATTACCCCAAAAAGGAATTGAGTCATTAGCACTTATGGGTTTTAAATGGCACCCAGAATTATGTTGCACGAAACACAATTTTACATCATTCTGGGTTCCTTTGTGTGAAAACAAGGTCCAATCAGGCTGAAACGTTACAGGAAGGTAGAATCTATTGAGTTGTAAGTGATCTGAACGTTTCATGATGATCACACATTCCAATAGGGGGTAAAATCATGTCCCAAAGGTCACCGGGCCTGGTGTCACTTTAAAGAAGTAGTCCAGTTACACCTTTGTGGGCTTATAACTTGGCTTCTGAATGTCCTAGAGAGGTCAGGTTTGTTTTAATGTACTCCAATCAACAGCCCCTACAACCACAAAAAGGAATGGAGTCATTAGCACTTATGGTTTGTAAATGGCACCCAGAATTATGTTGCACGAAGCACAATTTCACATCATTCTGGGTCCATTTGTGTGAAAACAAAGTCCAATCAGGCTGAAACGTTACAAGAAGGTAGAATCTATTGAGTTGTAAGTGATCTGAACGTTTCATGATGATCGCACATTCCTATAGGGGGTCAAACCATGTCCCAAAGGTCACCGGGCCTGGTGTCACTTTAAAGAAGTAGTCCAGTTACAACTTTGTGGGCTTATAACTTGGCTGCTGAATATCCTAGAGAGGTCAGGTTTGTTTTAGAGTACTCCAATTAACAGCCCCTATTACCTCAAAAAGGAATGGAGTCATTAGCACTTATGGTTTTTAAATGGCACCCCGAAATATGTTGCACGAAGCACAATATCACATCATTCTGGGTTCATTTGTGTGAAAACAAGGTCCAATCAGGCTGAAACGTTACAGGAAGTTAGAATCTATTGAGTTGTAAGTGATCTGAATGTTTCATGATGATCGCACATTCCTATAGGGGGTAAAACCATGTCCCAAAGGTCACCGGGCCTGGTGTCACTTTAAAGAAGTAGTCCAGTTACACCTTTGTGGGCTTATAACTTGGCTTTTGAATGTCCTAGAGAGGTCAGGTTTGTTTTAATGTACTCCAATCAACACCCCCTACAGCCACAAAAAGGAATGGAGTCATTAGCACTTATGGTTTGTAAATGGCACCCCGAATTATGTTGCACAAAGCACAATTTCACATCATTCTGGGTCCATTTGTGTGAAAACAAGGCCCAATCAGGCTGAAACGTTACAAGAACGTAGAATCTATTGAGTTGTAAGTGATCTGAACGTTTCATGATGATCGCACATTCCTATAGGGGGTCAAACCATGTCCCAAAGGTCACCGTGCCTGGTGTCACTTTAAAGAAGTAGTCCAGTTACACCTTTGTGGGCTTATAACTTGGCTTTTGAATGTCCTAGAGAGGTCAGGTTTGTTTTAATGTACTCCAATAAACAGCCCCTACAACCACAAAAAGGAATGGAATCATCAGCACTTATGGTTTGTAAATGGCACCCAGAATTATGTTGCACGAAGCACAATTTCACATCATTCTGGGTCCATTTGTGTGAAAACAAGGTCCAATCAGGCTGAAACGTTACAAGAAGGTAGACTCTATTGAGTTGTAAGTGATATGAACGTTTCATGATGATCGCACATTCCTATAGGGGGTCAAACCATGTCCCAAAGGTCACCGGGCCTGGTGTCACTTTAAATAAGTAGTGCAGTTACACCTTTGTGGGCTTATAACTTGGCTTCTGAATATCCTAGAGAGGTCAGGTTTAATTTAGAGTACTCCAATTAACAGCCCCCATTACCCCAAAAAGGAATGGAGTCATTAGCACTTATGGTTTTTAAATGGCACCCAGAATTATGTTGCACGAAGCACAATTTCACATCATTCTGGGTCCATTTGTGTGAAAACAAGGTCCAATCAGGTTGAAACGTTATAAGAACGTAGAATCTATTGAGTTGTAAGTGATCTGAACGTTTCATGATGATCGCACATTCCTATAGGGGGTCAAACCATGTCCAAAAGGTCACCGGGCCTGGTGTCACTTTAAAGAAGTAGTCCAGTTACACCTTTGTGGGCTTATAACTTGGCTTCTGAATGTCCTAGAGAGGTCAGGTTTGTTTTAGTGTACTCCAATCAACAGCCCCTACAACCACAAAAAGGAATGGAGTCATTAGCACTTATGGTTTGTAAATGGCACCCAGAATTATGTTGCACGAAGCACAATTTCACATCATTCTGGGTCCATTTTTGTGAAAACAAGGTCCAATCAGGCTGAAACGTTACAAGAAGGTAGAATCTATTGAGTTGTAAGTGATCTGAATGTTTCATGATGATCGCACATTCCTATAGGGGGTAAAACCATGTCCCAAAGGTCATCGGGCCTGGTGTCACTTCAAAGAAGTAGTCCAGTTACACCTTTGTGGGCTTATAACTTGGCTTTTGAATGTCCTAGAGAGGTCAGGTTTGTTTTAATGTACTCCAATCAACAGCCCCTACAGCCACAAAAAGGAATGGAGTCATTAGCACTTATGGTTTGTAAATGGCACCCAGAATTATGTTGCACGAAGCACAATTTCACATCATTCTGGGTCCATTTGTGTGAAAACAAGGTCCAATCAGGCTGAAACGTTACAAGAAGGTAGAATCTATTGAGTTGTAAGTGATATGAACGTTTCATGATGATCGCACATTCCTATAGGGGGTAAAACCATGTCCCAAAGGTCACCGGGCCTGGTGTCACTTTAAAGAAGTAGTCCAGTTACACCTTTGTGGGCTTATAACTTGGCTTTTGAATGTCCTAGAGAGGTCAGGTTGGTTTTAATGTACTCCAATAAACAGCCCCTACAACCACAAAAAGGAATGGAGTCATCAGCACTTATGGTTTGTAAATGGCACCCAGAATTATGTTGCACGAAGCACAATTTCACATCATTCTGAGTCCATTTGTGTGAAAACAAGGTCCAATCAGGCTGAAACGTTACAAGAAGGTAGAATCTATTGAGTTGTAAGTGATCTGAATGTTTCATGATGATCGCACATTCCTATAGGGGGTAAAACCATGTCCCAAAGGTCACCGGGCCTGGTGTCACTTTAAAGAAGTATTCCAGTTACACCTTTGTGGGCTTATAACTTGGCTTTTGAATGTCCTAGAGAAGTCAGGTTTGTTTTAATGTACTCCAATCAACAGCCCCTACAGCCACAAAAAGGAATGGAGTCATTAGCACTTATGGTTTGTAAATGGCACCCCGAATTATGTTGCACGAAGCACAATTTCACATCATTCTGGGTCCATTTGTGTGAAAACAAGGTCCAATCAGGCTGAAACGTTACCATAAGGTAGAATCTATTGAGTTGTAAGTGATATGAACGTTTCATGATGATTGCACATTCCTATAGGGGGTCAAACCATGTCCCAAAGGTCTCCGGGCCTGGTGTCACTTTAAATAAGTAGTGCAGTTACACCTTTGTGGGCTTATAACTTGGCTTCTGAATATCCTAGAGAGGTCAGGTTTAATTTAGAGTATTCCAATTAACAGCCCCCATTACCCCAAAAAGGAATGGAGTCATTAGCACTTATGGTTTTTAAATGGCACCCAGAATTATGTTGCACAAAGCACAATTTCACATCATTCTGGGTCCATTTGTGTGAAAACAAGGTCCAATCAGGCTGAAACGTTACAAGAAGGTAGAATCTATTGAGTTGTAAGTGATCTGAATGTTTCATGATGATCGCACATTCCAATAGGGGGTAAAACCATGTCCCAAAGGTCACCGGGCCTGGTGTCACTTTAAAGAAGTAGTCCAGTTACACCTTTGTGGGCTTATAACTTGGCTTTTGAATGTCCTAGAGAGGTCAGGTTTGTTTTAATGTACTCCAATAAACAGCCCCTACAACCACAAAAAGGAATGGAGTCATCAGCACTTATGGTTTGTAAATGGCACCCAGAATTATGTTGCACGAAGCAGAATTTCACATCATTCAGGGTCCATTTGTGTGAAAACAAGGTCAAATCAGGCTGAAACGTTACAAGAAGGTAGAATCTATTGAGTTGTAAGTGATCTGAACGTTTCATGATGATCGTACATTCCTATAGGGGGTCAAACCATGTCCCAAAGGTCACCGGGCCTGGTGTCACTTTAAATAAGTAGTGCAGTTACACCTTTGTGGGCTTATAACTTGGCTTCTGAATATCCTAGAGAGGTCAGGTTTAATTTAGAGTACTCCAATTAACAGCCCCCATTACCCCAAAAAGGAATGGAGTCATTAGCACTTATGGTTTTAAAATGGCACCCAGAATTATGTTGCACGAAGCACAATTTCACATCATTCTGGGTCCATTTGTGTGAAAACAAGGTCCTATCAGGCTGAAACGTTACAAGAAGGTAGAATCTATTGAGTTGTAAGTGATCTGAATGTTTCATGATGATCGCACATTCCTATAGGGGGTAAAACCATGTCACAAAGGTCACCGGGCCTGGTGTCACTTTAAAGAAGTAGTCCAGTTACACCTTTGTGGGCTTATAACTTGGCTTTTGAATGTCCTAGAGAGGTCAGGTTTGTTTTAATGTACTCCAATCAACAGCCCCTACAGCCACAAAAAGGAATGGAGTCATTAGCACTTATGGTTTGTAAATGGCACCCCGAATTATGTTGCACGAAGCACAATTTCACATCATTCTGGGTCCATTTGTGTGAAAACAAGGTCCAATCAGGCTGAAACGTTACCATAAGGTAGAATCTATTGAGTTGTAAGTGATATGAACGTTTCATGATGATTGCACATTCCTATAGGGGGTAAAACCATGTCCCAAAGGTCACCGGGCCTGGTGTCACTTTAAAGAAGTTTTCCAGTTACACCTTTGTGGGCTTATAACTTGGCTTTTGAATGTCCTAGAGAGGTCAGGTTTGTTTTAATGTACTCCATTAAACAGCCCCTACAACCACAAAAAGGAATGGAGTCATCAGCACTTATGGTTTGTAAATGGCACCCAGAATTATGTTGCACGAAGCAGAATTTCACATCATTCTGGGTTTATTTGTGTGAAAACAAGGTCCAATCAGGCTGAAACGTTACAGGAAGGTAGAATCTATTGAGTTGTAAGTGATCTGAACGTTTAATGATGATAGCACTTTCCATAGGGGGTCAAACCATGTCCCAAAGGTCACCGGATCTGGTGTCAATTTAAAGAAGTAGTCCAGTTACACATTTGTGGGCTTATAACTTCGCTTCTAAATGTCCTAGAGAGATCAGGTTTGTTTTAGTGTAATCCAATCAACAGCCCCTACAACCACAAAAAGGAATGGAGTCATTAGCACTTATGGTTTTTAAATGGCACCCAGAATTATGTTGCACGAAGCACAATTTTACATCATTCTGGGTTCATTTGTGTGAAAACAATGTCCAATCAGGCTGAAACGTTACAGGAAGGTAGAATCTATTGAGTTGTAAGTGATCTGAACGTTTCATGATGATAGCACTTTCCTAAGGGGGTCAAACCATGTCCCAAAGGTCACCGGATCTGGTGTCAATTTAAAGAAGTAGTCCAGTTACACATTTGTGGGCTTATAACTTGGCTTCTGAATATCCTAAAGAGGTCAGGTTTGTTTTAGAGTACTCCAATTAACAGCCCCCATTACCCCAAAAAGGAATGGAGTCATTAGCACTTATGGTTTGTAAATGGCACCCCGAATTATGTTGCACGAAGCACAATTTCACATCATTCTGGGTCCATTTGTGTGAAAACAAGGTCCAATCAGGCTGAAACGTTACCATAAGGTAGAATCTATTGAGTTGTAAGTGATATGAACGTTTCATGATGATTGCACATTCCTATAGGGGGTAAAACCATGTCCCAAAGGTCACCGGGCCTGGTGTCACTTTAAAGAAGTAGTCCAGTTACACCTTTGTGGGCTTATAACTTGGCTTTTGAATGTCCTAGAGAGGTCAGGTTTGTTTTAATGTACTCCAATAAACAGCCCCTACAACCACAAAAAGGAATGGAGTCATCAGCACTTATGGTTTGTAAATGGCACCCAGAATTATGTTGCACGAAGCAGAATTTCACATCATTCTGGGTTTATTTGTGTGAAAACAAGGTCCAATCAGGCTGAAACGTTACAGGAAGGTAGAATCTATTGAGTTGTAAGTGATCTGAACGTTTAATGATGATAGCACTTTCCATAGGGGGTCAAACCATGTCCCAAAGGTCACCGGATCTGGTGTCAATTTAAAGAAGTAGTCCAGTTACACATTTGTGGGCTTATAACTTCGCTTCTAAATGTCCTAGAGAGATCAGGTTTGTTTTAGTGTAATCCAATCAACAGCCCCTACAACCACAAAAAGGAATGGAGTCATTAGCACTTATGGTTTTTAAATGGCACCCAGAATTATGTTGCACGAAGCACAATTTTACATCATTCTGGGTTCATTTGTGTGAAAACAATGTCCAATCAGGCTGAAACGTTACAGGAAGGTAGAATCTATTGAGTTGTAAGTGATCTGAACGTTTCATGATGATAGCACTTTCCTAAGGGGGTCAAACCATGTCCCAAAGGTCACCGGATCTGGTGTCAATTTAAAGAAGTAGTCCAGTTACACATTTGTGGGCTTATAACTTGGCTTCTGAATATCCTAAAGAGGTCAGGTTTGTTTTAGAGTACTCCAATTAACAGCCCCCATTACCCCAAAAAGGAATGGAGTCATTAGCACTTATGGTTTTTAAATGGCACCCAGAATTATGTTGCACGAAGCACAATTTCACATCATTCTGGGTTCATTTGTGTGAAAACAACGTCCAATCAGGCTGAAACGTTACAGGAAGGTAGAATCTATTGAGTTGTAAGTGATCTGAACGTTTCATGATTATCACACATTCCTATAGGGGGTAAAATCATGTCCCAAAGGTCACCGGGCCTGGTGTCACTTTAAAGAAGTAGTCCAGTTACACCTTTGTGGGCTTATAACTTGGCTTTTGAATGTCCTAGAGAGGTCAGGTTTGTTTTAATGTACTCCAATAAACAGCCCCTACAACCACAAAAAGGAATGGAATCATCAGCACTTATTGTTTGTAAATGGCACCCAGAATTATGTTGCACGAAGCACAATTTCACATCATTCTGGGTCCATTTGTGTGAAAACAAGGTCCAATCAGGCTGAAACGTTACAAGAAGGTAGACTCTATTGAGTTGTAAGTGATATGAACGTTTCATGATGATCGCACATTCCTATAGGGGGTCAAACCATGTCCCAAAGGTCACCGGGCCTGGTGTCACTTTAAATAAGTAGTGCAGTTACACCTTTGTGGGCTTATAACTTGGCTTCTGAATATCCTAGAGAGGTCAGGTTTAATTTAGAGTACTCCAATTAACAGCCCCCATTACCCCAAAAAGGAATGGAGTCATTAGCACTTATGGTTTTTAAATGGCACCCAGAATTATGTTGCACGAAGCACAATTTCACATCATTCTGGGTCCATTTGTGTGAAAACAAGGTCCAATCAGGCTGAAACATTACAAGAAGGTAGAATCTATTGAGTTGTAAGTGATCTGAATGTTTCATGATGATCGCACATTCCTATAGGGGGTAAAACCATTTCCCAAAGGTCACCGGGCCTGGTGTCACTTTAAAGAAGTAGTCCAGTTACGCCTTTGTGGGCTTATAACTTGGCTTTTGAATGTCCTAGAGAGGTCAGGTTTGTTTTAATGTACTCCAATAAACAGCCCCTACAACCACAAAAAGGAATGGAGTCATCAGCACTTATGGTTTGTAAATGGCACCCAGAATTATGTTGCACGAAGCACAATTTCACATCATTCTGGGTCCATTTGTGTGAAAACAGGGTCCAATCAGGCTGAAACGTTACAAGAAGGTAGAATCTATTGAGTTGTAAGTGATCTGAATGTTTCATGATGATCACACATTCCTATAGGGGGTAAAACCATGTCCCAAAGGTCACCGGGCCTGGTGTCACTTTAAAGAAGTAGTCCAGTTACACCTTTGTGGGCTTATAACTTGGCTTTTGAATGTCCTAGAGAGGTCAGGTTTGTTTTAATGTACTCCAATAAACAGCCCCTACAACCACAAAAAGGAATGGAGTCATCAGCACTTATGGTTTGTAAATGGCACCCAGAATTATGTTGCACGAAGCAGAATTTCACATCATTCTGGGTCCATTTGTGTGAAAACAAGGTCCAATCAGGCTGAAACGTTACAGGAAGGTAGAATCTATTGAGTTGTAAGTGATCTGAACGTTTAATGATGATAGCGCTTTCCTAAGGGGGTCAAACCATGTCCCAAAGGTCACCGGATCTGGTGTCAATTTAAAGAAGTAGTCCAGTTACACATTTGTGGGCTTATAACTTGGCTTCTAAATGTCCTAGAGAGATCAGGTTTGTTTTAGTGTACTCCAATCAACAGCCCCTACAACCACAAAAAGGAATGGAGTCATTAGCACTTATGGTTTTTAAATGGCACCCAGAATTATGTTGCACGAAGCACAATTTCACATCATTCTGGGTTCATTTGTGTGAAAACAATGTCCAATCAGGCTGAAACGTTACAGGAAGGTAGAATCTATTGAGTTGTAAGTGATCTAAACGTTTCATGATGATAGCACTTTCCTAAGGGGGTCAAACCATGTCCCAAAGGTCACCGGATCTGGTGTCAATTTAAAGAAGTAGTCCAGTTACACATTTGTGGGCTTATAACTTGGCTTCTGAATATCCTAAAGAGGTCAGGTTTGTTTTAATGTACTCCAATTAACAGCCCCCATTACCCCAAAAAGGAATGGAGTCATTAGCACTTATGGTTTTTAAATGGCACCCAGAATTATGTTGCACGAAGCACAATTTCACATCATTCTGGGTTCATTTGTGTGAAAACAACGTCCAATCAGGCTGAAACGTTACAGGAAGGTAGAATCTATTGAGTTGTAAGTGATCTGAACGTTTCATGATGATCACACATTCCTATAGGGGGTAAAATCATGTCCCAAAGGTCACCGGGCCTGGTGTCACTTTAAAGAAGTAGTCCAGTTACACCTTTGTGGGCTTATAACTTGGCTTCTGAATGTCCTAGAGAGGTCATGTTTGTTTTAATGTACTCCAATCAACAGCCCCTACAACCACAAAAAGGAATGGAGTCATTAGCACTTATGGTTTGTAAATGGCACCCAGAATTATGTTGCACGAAGCACAATTTCACATCATTCTGGGTCCATTTGTGTGAAAACAAGGTCCAATCAGGCTGAAACGTTACAAGAAGGTAGAATCTATTGAGTTGTAAGTGATCTGAACGTTTCATGATGATCGCACATTCCTATAGGGGGTCAAACCATGTCCCAAAGGTCACCGGGCCTGGTGTCACTTTAAAGAAGTAGTCCAGTTACACCTTTGTGGGCTTATAACTTGGCTTTTGAATGTCCTAGAGAGGTCAGGTTTGTTTTAATGTACTCCAATAAACAGCCCCTACAACCACAAAAAGGAATGGAATCATCAGCACTTATGGTTTGTAAATGGCACTCAGAATTATGTTGCACGAAGCACAATTTCACATCATTCTGGGTCCATTTGTGTGAAAACAAGGTCCAATCAGGCTGAAACGTTACAAGAAGGTAGAATCTATTGAGTTGTAAGTGATCTGAACGTTTCATGATGATCGCACATTCCTATAGGGGGTCAAACCATGTCCCAAAGGTCACCGGGCCTGGTGTCACTTTAAATAAGTAGTGCAGTTACACCTTTGTGGGCTTATAACTTGGCTTCTGAATATCCTAGAGAGGTCAGGTTTAATTTAGAGTACTCCAATTAACAGCCCCCATTACCCCAAAAAGGAATGGAGTCATTAGCACTTATGGTTTGTAAATGGCACCCAGAATTATGTTGCACGAAGCACAATTTCACATCATTCTGGGTCCATTTGTGTGAAAACAAGGTCCAATCAGGCTGAAACGTTACAAGAAGGTAGAATCTATTGAGTTGTAAGTGATCTGAATGTTTCATGATGATCGCACATTCCTATAGGGGGTAAAACCATGTACCAAAGGTCACCGGGCCTGGTGTCACTTTAAAGAAGTAGTCCAGTTACACCTTTGTGGGCTTATAACTTGGCTTTTGAATGTCCTAGAGAGGTCAGGTTTGTTTTAATGTACTCCAATCAACAGCCCCTACAGCCACAAAAAGGAATGGAGTCATTAGCACTTATGGTTTGTAAATGGCACCCAGAATTATGTTGCACGAAGCACAATTTCACATCATTCTGGGTCCATTTGTGTGAAAACAAGGTCCAATCAGGTTGAAACGTTACAAGAACGTAGAATCTATTGAGTTGTAAGTGATCTGAACGTTTCATGATGATCGCACATTCCTATAGGGGGTCAAACCATGTCCAAAAGGTCACCGGGCCTGGTGTCACTTTAAAGAAGTAGTCCAGTTACACCTTTGTGGGCTTATAACTTGGCTTCTGAATGTCCTAGAGAGGTCAGGTTTGTTTTAGTGTACTCCAATCAACAGCCCCTACAACCACAAAAAGGAATGGAGTCATTAGCACTTATGGTTTGTAAATGGCACCCAGAATTATGTTGCACGAAGCACAATTTCACATCATTCTGGGTCCATTTTTGTGAAAACAAGGTCCAATCAGGCTGAAACGTTACAAGAAGGTAGAATCTATTGAGTTGTAAGTGATCTGAATGTTTCATGATGATCGCACATTCCTATAGGGGGTAAAACCATGTCCCAAAGGTCATCGGGCCTGGTGTCACTTCAAAGAAGTAGTCCAGTTACACCTTTGTGGGCTTATAACTTGGCTTTTGAATGTCCCAGAGAGGTCAGGTTTGTTTTAATGTACTCCAATCAACAGCCCCTACAGCCACAAAAAGGAATGGAGTCATTAGCACTTATGGTTTGTAAATGGCACCCAGAATTATGTTGCACGAAGCACAATTTCACATCATTCTGGGTCCATTTGTGTGAAAACAAGGTCCAATCAGGCTGAAACGTTACAAGAAGGTAGAATCTATTGAGTTGTAAGTGATATGAACGTTTCATGATGATCGCACATTCCTATAGGGGGTAAAACCATGTCCCAAAGGTCACCGGGCCTGGTGTCACTTTAAAGAAGTAGTCCAGTTACACCTTTGTGGGCTTATAACTTGGCTTTTGAATGTCCTAGAGAGGTCAGGTTTGTTTTAATGTACTCCAATAAACAGCCCCTACAACCACAAAAAGGAATGGAGTCATCAGCACTTATGGTTTGTAAATGGCACCCAGAATTATGTTGCACGAAGCACAATTTCACATCATTCTGAGTCCATTTGTGTGAAAACAAGGTCCAATCAGGCTGAAACGTTACAAGAAGGTAGAATCTATTGAGTTGTAAGTGATCTGAATGTTTCATGATGATCGCACATTCCTATAGGGGGTAAAACCATGTCCCAAAGGTCACCGGGCCTGGTGTCACTTTAAAGAAGTATTCCAGTTACACCTTTGTGGGCTTATAACTTGGCTTTTGAATGTCCTAGAGAAGTCAGGTTTGTTTTAATGTACTCCAATCAACAGCCCCTACAGCCACAAAAAGGAATGGAGTCATTAGCACTTATGGTTTGTAAATGGCACCCCGAATTATGTTGCACGAAGCACAATTTCACATCATTCTGGGTCCATTTGTGTGAAAACAAGGTCCAATCAGGCTGAAACGTTACCATAAGGTAGAATCTATTGAGTTGTAAGTGATATGAACGTTTCATGATGATTGCACATTCCTATAGGGGGTCAAACCATGTCCCAAAGGTCTCCGGGCCTGGTGTCACTTTAAATAAGTAGTGCAGTTACACCTTTGTGGGCTTATAACTTGGCTTCTGAATATCCTAGAGAGGTCAGGTTTAATTTAGAGTATTCCAATTAACAGCCCCCATTACCCCAAAAAGGAATGGAGTCATTAGCACTTATGGTTTTTAAATGGCACCCAGAATTATGTTGCACAAAGCACAATTTCACATCATTCTGGGTCCATTTGTGTGAAAACAAGGTCCAATCAGGCTGAAACGTTACAAGAAGGTAGAATCTATTGAGTTGTAAGTGATCTGAATGTTTCATGATGATCGCACATTCCTATAGGGGGTAAAACCATGTCCCAAAGGTCACCGGGCCTGGTGTCACTTTAAAGAAGTAGTCCAGTTACACCTTTGTGGGCTTATAACTTGGCTTTTGAATGTCCTAGAGAGGTCAGGTTTGTTTTAATGTACTCCAATAAACAGCCCCTACAACCACAAAAAGGAATGGAGTCATCAGCACTTATGGTTTGTAAATGGCACCCAGAATTATGTTGCACGAAGCAGAATTTCACATCATTCAGGGTCCATTTGTGTGAAAACAAGGTCAAATCAGGCTGAAACGTTACAAGAAGGTAGAATCTATTGAGTTGTAAGTGATCTGAACGTTTCATGATGATCGTACATTCCTATAGGGGGTCAAACCATGTCCCAAAGGTCACCGGGCCTGGTGTCACTTTAAATAAGTAGTGCAGTTACACCTTTGTGGGCTAATAACTTGGCTTCTGAATATCCTAGAGAGGTCAGGTTTAATTTAGAGTACTCCAATTAACAGCCCCCATTACCCCAAAAAGGAATGGAGTCATTAGCACTTATGGTTTTAAAATGGCACCCAGAATTATGTTGCACGAAGCACAATTTCACATCATTCTGGGTCCATTTGTGTGAAAACAAGGTCCTATCAGGCTGAAACGTTACAAGAAGGTAGAATCTATTGAGTTGTAAGTGATCTGAATGTTTCATGATGATCGCACATTCCTATAGGGGGTAAAACCATGTCCCAAAGGTCACCGGGCCTGGTGTCACTTTAAAGAAGTAGTCCAGTTACACCTTTGTGGGCTTATAACTTGGCTTTTGAATGTCCTAGAGAGGTCAGGTTTGTTTTAATGTACTCCAATCAACAGCCCCTACAGCCACAAAAAGGAATGGAGTCATTAGCACTTATGGTTTGTAAATGGCACCCCGAATTATGTTGCACGAAGCACAATTTCACATCATTCTGGGTCCATTTGTGTGAAAACAAGGTCCAATCAGGCTGAAACGTTACCATAAGGTAGAATCTATTGAGTTGTAAGTGATATGAACGTTTCATGATGATTGCACATTCCTATAGGGGGTAAAACCATGACCCAAAGGTCACCGGGCCTGGTGTCACTTTAAAGAAGTAGTCCAGTTACACCTTTGTGGGCTTATAACTTGGCTTTTGAATGTCCTAGAGAGGTCAGGTTTGTTTTAATGTACTCCAATAAACAGCCCCTACAACCACAAAAAGGAATGGAGTCATCAGCACTTATGGTTTGTAAATGGCACCCAGAATTATGTTGCACGAAGCAGAATTTCACATCATTCTGGGTTTATTTGTGTGAAAACAAGGTCCAATCAGGCTGAAACGTTACAGGAAGGTAGAATCTATTGAGTTGTAAGTGATCTGAACGTTTAATGATGATAGCACTTTCCATAGGGGGTCAAACCATGTCCCAAAGGTCACCGGATCTGGTGTCAATTTAAAGAAGTAGTCCAGTTACACATTTGTGGGCTTATAACTTCGCTTCTAAATGTCCTAGAGAGATCAGGTTTGTTTTAGTGTAATCCAATCAACAGCCCCTACAACCACAAAAAGGAATGGAGTCATTAGCACTTATGGTTTTTAAATGGCACCCAGAATTATGTTGCACGAAGCACAATTTTACATCATTCTGGGTTCATTTGTGTGAAAACAATGTCCAATCAGGCTGAAACGTTACAGGAAGGTAGAATCTATTGAGTTGTAAGTGATCTGAACGTTTCATGATGATAGCACTTTCCTAAGGGGGTCAAACCATGTCCCAAAGGTCACCGGATCTGGTGTCAATTTAAAGAAGTAGTCCAGTTACACATTTGTGGGCTTATAACTTGGCTTCTGAATATCCTAAAGAGGTCAGGTTTGTTTTAGAGTACTCCAATTAACAGCCCCCATTACCCCAAAAAGGAATGGAGTCATTAGCACTTATGGTTTTTAAATGGCACCCAGAATTATGTTGCACGAAGCACAATTTCACATCATTCTGGGTTCATTTGTGTGAAAACAACGTCCAATCAGGCTGAAACGTTACAGGAAGGTAGAATCTATTGAGTTGTAAGTGATCTGAACGTTTCATGATTATCACACATTCCTATAGGGGGTAAAATCATGTCCCAAAGGTCACCGGGCCTGGTGTCACTTTAAAGAAGTAGTCCAGTTACACCTTTGTGGGCTTATAACTTGGCTTCTGAATGTCCTAGAGAGGTCAGGTTTGTTTTAATGTACTCCAATAAACAGCCCCTACAACCACAAAAAGGAATGGAATCATCAGCACTTATGGTTTGTAAATGGCACTCAGAATTATGTTGCACGAAGCACAATTTCCAATCATTCTGGGTCCATTTGTGTGAAAATAAGGTCCAATCAGGCTGAAACGTTACAAGAAGGTAGAATCTATTGAGTTGTAAGTGATCTGAACGTTTCATGATGATCGCACATTCCTATAGGGGGTCAAATCATGTCTTAAAGGTCACCGGGCCTGGTGTCACTTTAAATAAGTAGTGCAGTTACACCTTTGTGGGCTTATAACTTGGCTTCTGAATACCCTAGAGAGGTCAGGTTTAATTTAGAGTACTCCAATTAACAGCCCCCATTACCCCAAAAAGGAATGGAGTCATTAGCACTTATGGTTTGTAAATGGCACCCAGAATTATGTTGCACGAAGCACAATTTCACATCATTCTGGGTCCATTTGTGTGAAAACAAGGTCCAATCAGGCTGAAACGTTACAAGAACGTAGAATCTATTGAGTTGTAAGTGATCTGAACGTTTCATGATGATCGCACATTCCTATAGGGGGTCAAACCATGTCCCAAAGGTCACCGGGCCTGGTGTCACTTTAAAGAAGTAGTCCAGTTACACCTTTGTGGGCTTATAACTTGGCTTCTGAATGTCCTAGAGAGGTCAGGTTTGTTTTAGTGTACTCCAATCAACAGCCCCTACAACCACAAAAAGGAATGGAGTCATTAGCACTTATGGTTTGTAAATGGCACCCAGAATTATGTTGCACGAAGCAAAATTTCACATCATTCTGGGTTCATTTGTGTGAAAACAAGGTCCAATCAGGCTGAAACGTTACAGGATTGTAGAATCTATTGAGTTGTAAGTGATCTGAACGTTTAATGATGATAGCACTTTCCTAAGGGGGTCAAACCATGTCCCAAAGGTCACCGGATATGGTGTCAATTTAAAGAAGTAGTCCAGTTACACTTTTGTGGGCTCATAACTTGGCTTCTAAATGTCCTAGAGAGATCAGGTTTGTTTTAGTGTACTCCAATCAACAGCCCCTACAACCACAAAAATGAATGGAGTCATTAGCACTTATGGTTTTTAAATGGCACCCAGAATTATGTTGCACTAAAAACAATTTTACATCATTCTGGGTTCATTTGTGTGAAAACAATGTCCAATCAGGCTGAAACGTTACAGGAAGGTAGAATATATTGAGTTGTAAGTGATCTGAACGTTTCATGATTATCACACATTCCTATAGGGGGTAAAATCATGTCCCAAAGGTCACCGGGCCTGGTGTCACTTTAAAGAAGTAGTCCAGTTACACCTTTGTGGGCTTATAACTTGGCTTCTGAATGTCCTAGAGAGGTCAGGTTTGTTTTAATGTACTCCAATCAACAGCCCCTACAACCACAAAAAGGAATGGAGTCATTAGCACTTATGGTTTGTAAATGGCACCCAGAATTATGTTGCATGAAGCACAATTTCACATCATTCTGGGTCCATTTGTGTGAAAACAAGGTCCAATCAGGCTGAAACGTTACAAGAAGGTAGAATCTATTGAGTTGTAAGTGATCTGAACGTTTCATGATGATCGCACATTCCTATAGGGGGTCAAACCATGTCCCAAAGGTCACCGGGCCTGGTGTCACTTTAAAGAAGTAGTCCATTTACACATTTGTGGGCTTATAACTTTGCTGCTGAATAACCTAGAGAGGTCAGGTTTGTTTTAGAGTACTCCAATTAACAGCCCCTATTACCACAAAAAGGAATGGAACAATTAGCACTTATGGTTTTTAAATGGCACCCAGAATTATGTTGCACGAAGCATAATTTCACATCATTCTGGGTTCATTTGTGTGAAAACAAGGTCCAATCAGGCTGTAACGTTACAGGAAGGTAGAATCTATTGAGTTGTAAGTGATCTGAACGTTTCATGATGATCGCACATTCCTATAGGGGGTCAAACCATGTCCCAAAGGTCACCGGGCCTGGTGTCACTTTAAAGAAGTAGTCCAGTTACACCTTTGTGGGCTTATAACTTGGCTTTTGAATGTCCTAGAGAGGTCAGCTTTGTTTTAATGTACTCCAATAAACAGCCCCTACAACCACAAAAAGGAATGGAATCATCAGCACTTATGGTTTGTAAATGGCACCCAGAATTATGTTGCACGAAGCACAATTTCACATCATTCTGGGTCCATTTGTGTGAAAACAAGGTCCAATCAGGCTGAAACGTTACAAGAAGGTAGAATCTATTGAGTTGTAAGTGATCTGAATGTTTCATGATGATCGCACATTCCTATAGGGGGTAAAACCATGTCCCAAAGGTCACCGGGCCTGGTGTCACTTTAAAGAAGTAGTCCAGTTACACCTTTGTGGGCTTATAACTTGGCTTTTGAATGTCCTAGAGAGGTCAGGTTTGTTTTAATGTACTCCAATAAACAGCCCCTACAACCACAAAAAGGAATGGAATCATCAGCACTTATGGTTTGTAAATGGCACCCAGAATTATGTTGCACGAAGCACAATTCCACATCATTCTGGGTCCATTTGTGTGAAAACAAGGTCCAATCAGGCTGAAACGTTACAGGAAGGTAGAATCTATTGAGTTGTAAGTGATCTGAACGTTTCATGATGATCGCACATTCCTATAGGGGGTCAAACCATGTCCCAAAGGTCACCGGGCCTGGTGTCACTTTAACGAAGTATTGCAGTTACACCTTTGTGGGCTTATAACTTGGCTTCTGAATATCCTAGAGAGGTCAGCTTTGTTTTAATGTACTCCAATAAACAGCCCCTACAACCACAAAAAGGAATGGAATCATCAGCACTTATGGTTTGTAAATGGCACCCAGAATTATGTTGCACGAAGCAAAATTTCACATCATTCTGGGTTCATTTGTGTGAAAACAAGGTCATATCAGGCTGAAACGTTACAGGAAGGTAGAATCTATTGAGTTGTAAGTGATCTGAACGTTTCATGATGATAGCACATTCCTATAGGGGGTAAAACCATGTCCCAAAGGTCACCGGGCCTGGTGTCACTTTAAAGAAGTAGTCCAGTTACACCTTTGTGGGCTTATAACTTGGCTTTTGAATGTCCTAGAGAGGTCAGGTTTGTTTTAATGTACTCCAATAAACAGCCCCTACAACCACAAAAAGGAATGGAATCATCAGCACTTATGGTTTGTAAATGGCACCCAGAATTATGTTGCACGAAGCACAATTTCACATCATTCTGGGTCCATTTGTGTGAAAACAAGGTCCAATCAGGCTGAAACTTTACAGGAAGGTAGAATCTATTGAGTTGTAAGTGATCTGAACGTTTCATGATGATCGCACATTCCTATAGGGGGTCAAACCATGTCCCAAAGGTCACCGGGCCTGGTGTCACTTTAAAGAAGTATTGCAGTTACACCTTTGTAGGCTTATAACTTAGCTTCTGAATATCCTAGAGAGGTCAGGTTTAATTTAGAGTACTCCAATTAACAGCCCCCATTACCCCAAAAAGGAATGGAGTCATTAGCACTTATGGTTTTTAAATGGCACCCAGAATTATGTTGCACGAAGCAAAATTTCACATCATTCTGGGTTCATTTGTGTGAAAACAAGGTCATATCAGGCTGAAACGTTACAGGAAGGTAGAATCTATTGAGTTGTAAGTGATCTGAACGTTTCATGATGATAGCACTTTCCTAAGGGGGTCAAACCATGTCCCAAAGGTCACCGGATCTGGTGTCAATTTAAATAAGTAGTCCAGTTACACATTTGTGGGCTTATAACTTGGCTTCTAAATGTCCTAGAGAGATCAGGTTTGTTTTAGTGTACTCCAATCAACAGCCCCTACAACCACAAAAAGGAATGGAGTCATTAGCACTTATGGTTTTTAAATGGCACCCAGAATTATGTTGCACGAAGCATAATTTCACATCATTCTGGGTTCATTTGTGTGAAAACAATGTCCAATCAGGCTGAAACGTTACAGGAAGGTAGAATCTATTGAGTTGTAAGTGATCTGAACGTTTCATGATGATAGCACTTTCCTAAGGGGGTCAAACCATGTCCCAAAGGTCACCGGATCTGGTGTCAATTTAAAGAAGTAGTCCAGTTACACATTTGTGGGCTTATAACTTGGCTTCTGAATATCCTGAAGAGGTCAGGTTTGTTTTAGAGTACTCCAATTAACAGCCCCCATTACCCCAAAAAGGAATGGAGTCATTAGCACTTATGGTTTTTAAATGGCACCCAGAATTATGTTGCACAAAGCAAAATTTCACATCATTCTGGGTTCATTTGTGTGAAAACAAGGTCCAATCAGGCTGAAATGTTACAGGAAGGTAGAATCTATTGAGTTGTAAGTGATCTGAACGTTTCATGATGATAGCACTTTCCTAAGGGGGTCAAACCATGTCCCAAAGGTCACCGGATCTGGTGTCAATTTAAATAAGTAGTCCAGTTACACATTTGTGGGCTTATAACTTGGCTTCTAAATGTCCTAGAGAGATCAGGTTTGTTTTAGTGTACTCCAATCAACAGCCCCTACAACCACAAAAAGGAATGGAGTCATTAGCACTTATGGTTTTTAAATGGCACCCAGAATTATGTTGCACGAAGCATAATTTCACATCATTCTGGGTTCATTTGTGTGAAAACAATGTCCAATCAGGCTGAAACGTTACAGGAAGGTAGAATCTATTGAGTTGTAAGTGATCTGAACGTTTCATGATGATAGCACTTTCCTAAGGGGGTCAAACCATGTCCCAAAGGTCACCGGATCTGGTGTCAATTTAAGGAAGTAGTCCAGTTACACATTTGTGGGCTTATAACTTGGCTTCTGAATATCCTGAAGAGGTCAGGTTTGTTTTAGAGTACTCCAATTAACAGCCCCCATTACCCCAAAAAGGAATGGAGTCATTAGCACTTATGGTTTTTAAATGGCACCCAGAATTATGTTGCACGAAGCAAAATTTCACATCATTCTGGGTTCATTTGTGTGAAAACAAGGTCATATCAGGCTGAAACGTTACAGGAAGGTAGAATCTATTGAGTTGTAAGTGATCTGAACGTTTCATGATGATCACACATTCCTATAGGGGGTAAAATCATGTCCCAAAGGTCACCGGGCCTGGTGTCACTTTAAAGAAGTAGTCCAGTTACACCTGTGTGGGCTTATAACTTGGCTTCTGAATGTCCTAGAGAGGTCAGGTTTGTTTTAATGTACTCAAATCAACAGCCCCTACACCCACAAAAAGGAATGGAGTCATTAGCACTTATGGTTTGTAAATGGCACCCAGAATTATGTTGCATGAAGCACAATTTCACATCATTCTGGGTCCATTTGTGTGAAAACAAAGTCCAATCAGGCTGAAACGTTACAAGAAGGTAGAATCTATTGAGTTGTAAGTGATCTGAACGTTTCATGATGATCGCACATTCCTATAGGGGGTCAAACCATGTCCCAAAGGTCACCGGGCCTGGTGTCAATTTAAATAAGTAGTCCAGTTACACATTTGTGGGCTTATAACTTGGCTTCTAAATGTCCTAGAGAGATCAGGTTTGTTTTAGTGTACTCCAATCAACAGCCCCTACAACCACAAAAAGGAATGGAGTCATTAGCACTTATGGTTTTTAAATGGCACCCAGAATTATGTTGCACGAAGCATAATTTCACATCATTCTGGGTTCATTTGTGTGAAAACAATGTCCAATCAGGCTGAAACGTTACAGGAAGGTAGAATCTATTGAGTTGTAAGTGATCTGAACGTTTCATGATGATCGCACATTCCTATAGGGGGTCAAACCATGTCCCAAAGGTCACCGGGCCTGGTGTCACTTTAAAGAAGTAGTCCATTTACACATTTGTGGGCTTATAACTTGGCTGCTGAATATCCTAGAGAGGTCAGGTTTGTTTTAGAGTACTCCATTTAACAGCCCCTATTACCTCAAAAAGGAATGGAGTCTTTAGCACTTATGGTTTTTAAATGGCACCCAGAAATATGTTGCACGAAGCACAATTTCACATCATTCTGGGTTCATTTGTGTGAAAACAAGGTCCAATCAGGCTGAAACGTTACAGGAAGGTAGAATCTATTGAGTTGTAAGTGATCTGAACGTTTCATGATGATCGCATATTCCTATAGGGGGTCAAACCATGTCCCAAAGGTCACCGGGCCTGGTGTCACTTTAAAGAAGTAGTCCAGTTACACCTTTGTGGGCTTATAACTTGGCTTTTGAATGTCCTAGAGAGGTCAGGTTTGTTTTAATGTACTCCAATAAACAGCCCCTACAACCACAAAAAGGAATGGAATCATCAGCACTTATGGTTTGTAAATGGCACCCAGAATTATGTTGCACGAAGCACAATTTCACATCATTCTGAGTCCATTTGTGTGAAAACAAGGTCCAATCAGGCTGAAACGTTACAAGAAGGTAGAATCTATTGAGTTGTAAGTGATCTGAACGTTTCATGATGATCGCACATTCCTACAGGGGGTCAAACCATGTCCCAAAGGTCACCGGGCCTGGTGTCACTTTAAATAAGTAGTGCAGTTACACCTTTGTGGGCTTATAACTTGGCTTCTGAATATCCTAGAGAGGTCAGGTTTAATTTAGAGTACTCCAATTAACAGCCCCCATTACCCCAAAAAGGAATGGAGTCATTAGCACTTATGGTTTGTAAATGGCACCCAGAATTATGTTGCACGAAGCACAATTTCACATCATTCTGGGTCCATTTGTGTGAAAACAACGTCCAATCAGGCTGAAACGTTACAAGAAGGTAGAATCTATTGAGTTGTAAGTGATCTGAATGTTTCATGATGATCGCACATTCCTATAGGGGGTCAAACCATGTCCCAAAGGTCACCGGATCTGGTGTCAATTTTAATAAGTAGTCCAGTTACACATTTGTGGGCTTATAACTTGGCTTCTAAATGTCCTAGAGAGATCAGGTTTGTTTTAGTGTACTCCAATCAACAGCCCCTACAACCACAAAAAGGAATGGAGTCATTAGCACTTATGGTTTTTAAATGGCACCCAGAATTATGTTGCACGAAGCATAATTTCACATCATTCTGGGTTCATTTGTGTGAAAACAATGTCCAATCAGGCTGAAACGTTACAGGAAGGTAGAATCTATTGAGTTGTAAGTGATCTGAACGTTTCATGATGATCGCACATTCCTATAGGGGGTCAAACCATGTCCCAAAGGTCACCGGGCCTGGTGTCACTTTAAAGAAGTAGTCCATTTACACATTTGTGGGCTTATAACTTGGCTGCTGAATATCCTAGAGAGGTCAGGTTTGTTTTAGAGTACTCCATTTAACAGCCCCTATTACCTCAAAAAGGAATGGAGTCTTTAGCACTTATGGTTTTTAAATGGCACCCAGAAATATGTTGCACGAAGCACAATTTCACATCATTCTGGGTTCATTTGTGTGAAAACAAGGTCCAATCAGGCTGAAACGTTACAGGAAGGTAGAATCTATTGAGTTGTAAGTGATCTGAACGTTTCATGATGATCGCATATTCCTATAGGGGGTCAAACCATGTCCCAAAGGTCACCGGGCCTGGTGTCACTTTAAAGAAGTAGTCCAGTTACACCTTTGTGGGCTTATAACTTGGCTTTTGAATGTCCTAGAGAGGTCAGGTTTGTTTTAATGTACTCCAATAAACAGCCCCTACAACCACAAAAAGGAATGGAATCATCAGCACTTATGGTTTGTAAATGGCACCCAGAATTATGTTGCACGAAGCACAATTTCACATCATTCTGGGTCCATTTGTGTGAAAACAAGGTCCAATCAGGCTGAAACGTTACAAGAAGGTAGAATCTATTGAGTTGTAAGTGATCTGAATGTTTCATGATGATCGCACATTCCTATAGGGGGTCAAACCATGTCCCAAAGGTCACCGGATCTGGTGTCAATTTTAATAAGTAGTCCAGTTACACATTTGTGGGCTTATAACTTGGCTTCTAAATGTCCTAGAGAGATCAGGTTTGTTTTATTGTACTCCAATCAACAGCCCCTACAACCACAAAAATGAATGGAGTCATTAGCACTTATGGTTTTTAAATGGCACCCAGAATTATGTTGCACGAAGCATAATTTCACATCATTCTGGGTTCATTTGTGTGAAAACAATGTCCAATCAGGCTGAAACGTTACAGGAAGGTAGAATCTATTGAGTTGTAAGTGATCTGAACGTTTCATGATGATAGCACTTTCCTAAGGGGGTCAAACCATGTCCCAAAGGTCACCGGATCTGGTGTCAATTTAAAGAAGTAGTCCAGTTACACATTTGTGGGCTTATAACTTGGCTTCTGAATATCCTAAAGAGGTCAGGTTTGTTTTAGAGTACTCCAATTAACAGCCCCCATTACCCCAAAAAGGAATGGAGTCATTAGCACTTATGGTTTTTAAATGGCACCCAGAATTATGTTGCACGAAGCACAATTTCACATCATTCTGGGTTCATTTGTGTGAAAACAAGGTCCAATCAGGCTGAAACGTTACAGGAAGGTAGAATCTATTGAGTTGTAAGTGATCTGAACGTTTCATGATGATAGCACTTTCCTAAGGGGGTCAAACCATGTCCCAAAGGTCACCGGATCTGGTGTCAATTTAAAGAAGTAGTCCAGTTACACATTTGAAGGGCTTATAACTTGGCTTCTGAATATCCTAAAGAGGTCAGGTTTGTTTTAGAGTACTCCAATCAACAGCCCCTACAACCACAAAAAGGAATGGAGTCATTAGTACTTATGGTTTGTAAATGGCACCCAGAAATATGTTGCACGAAGCACAATTTCACATCATTCTGGCTCCATTTGTGTGAAAACAAGGTCCAATCAGGCTGAAACGTTACAAGAAGGTAGAATCTATTGAGTTGTAAGTGATATGAATGTTTCATGATGATCACACATTCCTATAGGGGGTAAAATCATGTCCCAAAGGTCACCGGGCCTGGTGTCACTTTAAAGAAGTAGTCCAGTTACACCTTTGTGGGCTTATAACTTGGCTTCTGAATGTCCTAGAGAGGTCGGGTTTGTTTTAATGTACTCCAATCAACAGCCCCTACAACCACAAAAAGGAATGGAGTCATTAGCACTTATGGTTTGTAAATGGCACCCAGAATTATGTTGCACGAAGCACAATTTCACATCATTCTGGGTCCATTTGTGTGAAAACAAGGTCCAATCAGGCTGAAACGTTACAAGAAGGTAGAATCTATTGAGTTGTAAGTGATCTGAACGTTTCATGATGATCGCACATTCCTATACGGGGTCAAACCATGTCCCAAAGGTCACCGGGCCTGGTGTCACTTTAAAGAAGTAGTCCATTTACACATTTGAGGGCTTATAACTTGGCTGCTGAATATCCTAGAGAGGTCAGGTTTGTTTTAGAGTACTCCAATTAACAGCCCCTATTACCTCAAAAAGGAATGGAGTCATTAGCACTTATGGTTTTTAAATGGCACCCAGAAATATGTTGCACGAAGCACAATTTCACATCATTCTGGGTTCATTTGTGTGAAAACAAGGTCCAATCAGGCTGAAACGTTACAGGAAGGTAGAATCTATTGAGTTGTAAGTGATCTGAATGTTTCATGATGATCGCACATTCCTATAGGGGGTCAAACCATGTCCCAAAGGTCACCGGGCCTGGTGTCACTTTAAAGAAGTAGTCCAGTTACACCTTTGTGGGCTTATAACTTGGCTTCTGAATGTCCTAGAGAGGTCAGGTTTGTTTTAGTGTACTCCAATCAACAGCCCCTACAACCACAAAAAGGAATGGAGTCATTAGCACTTATGGTTTGTAAATGGCACCCAGAATTATGTTGCACGAAGCACAATTTCACATCATTCTGGGTCCATTTGTGTGAAAACAAGGTCCAATCAGGCTGAAACGTTACAAGAAGGTAGAATCTATTGAGTTGTAAGTGATCTGAATGTTTCATGATGATCGCACATTCCTATAGGGGGTAAAACCATGTCCCAAAGGTCACCGGGCCTGGTGTCACTTTAAAGAAGTAGTCCAGTTACACCTTTGTGGGCTTATAACTTGGCTTCTGAATATCCTAGAGAGGTAAGGTTTAATTTAAAGTACTCCAATTAACAGCCCCCATTACCCCAAAAAGGAATGGAGTCATTAGCACTTATGGTTTTTAAATGGCACCCAGAATTATGTTGCACGAAGCACAATTTCACATCATTCTGGGTCCATTTGTGTGAAAACAAGGTCCAATCAGGCTGAAACGTTACAAGAAGGTAGAATCTATTGCGTTGTAAGTGATCTGAATGTTTCATGATGATCGCACATTCCTATAGGGGGTCAAACCATGTCCCAAAGGTCACCGGGCCTGGTGTCACTTTAAAGAAGTATTGCAGTTACACCTTTGTGGGCTTATAACTTGGCTTCTGAATATCCTAGAGAGGTCAGGTTTGTTTTAATGTACTCCAATAAACAGCCCCTACAACCACAAAAAGGAATGGAATAATCAGCACTTATGGTTTGTAAATGGCACCCAGAATTATGTTGCACGAAGCACAATTTCACATCATTCTGGGTCCATTTGTGTGAAAACAAGGTCCAATCAGGCTGAAACGTTACAAGAAGGTAGAATCTATTGAGTTGTAAGTGATCTGAACGTTTCATGATGATCACACCTTCCTATAGGGGGTCAAACCATGTCCCAAAGGTCACCGGGCCTGGTGTCACTTTAAATAAGTAGTGCAGTTACACCTTTGTGGGCTTATAACTTGGCTTCTGAATATCCTAGAGAGGTCAGGTTTAATTTAGAGTACTCCAATTAACAGCCCCCATTACCCCAAAAAGGAATGGAGTCATTAGCACTTATGGTTTTTAAATGGCACCCAGAATTATGTTGCACAAAGCACAATTTCACATCATTCTGGGTCCATTTGTGTGAAAACAAGGTCCAATCAGGCTGAAACGTTACAGGAAGGTAGAATCTATTGAGTTGTAAGTGATCTGAACGTTTCATGATGATAGCACTTTCCTAAGGGGGTGAAACCATGTCCCAAAGGTCACCGGATCTGGTGTCAATTTAAAGAAGTAGTCCAGTTACACCTTTGTGGGCTTATAACTTGGCTTCTGAATGTCCTAGAGAGGTCAGGTTTGTTTTAATGTACTCCAATCAACAGCCCCTCCAACCACAAAAAGGAATGGAGTCATTAGCACTTATGGTTTGTAAATGGCACCCAGAATTATGTTGCACGAAGCACAATTTCACATCATTCTGGGTCCATTTGTGTGAAAACAAGGTCCAGTCAGGCTGAAACGTTACAAGAAGGTAGAATCTATTGAGTTGTAAGTGATCTGAACATTTCATCATGATCGCACATTCCTATAGGGGGTCAAACAATGTCCCAAAGGTCACCGGGCCTGGTGTCACTTTAAAGAAGTAGTCCATTTACACATTTGTGGGCTTATAACTTGGCTGCTGAATATCCTAGAGAGGTCAGGTTTGTTTTAGAGTACTCCAATTAACAGCCCCTATTACCTGAAAAAGGAATGGAGTCATTAGCACTTATGGTTTTTAAATGGCACCCAGAATTATGTTGCACGAAGCATAATTTCACATCATTCTGGGTTCATTTGTGTGAAACCAATGTCCAATCAGGCTGAAACGTTACAGGAAGGTAGAATCTATTGAGTTGTAAGTGATCTGAACGTTTCATGATGATAGCACTTTCCTAAGGGGGTCAAACCATGTCCCAAAGGTCACCGGATCTGGTGTCAATTTAAAGAAGAAGTCCAGTTACACATTTGTGGGCTTATAACTTGGCTTCTGAATATCCTAAAGAGGTCAGGTTTGTTTTAGAGTACTCCAATTAACAGCCCCCATTACCCCAAAAAGGAATGGAGTCATTAGCACTTATGGTTTTTAAATGGCAACCAGAATTATGTTGCACGAAGCACAATTTCACATCATTCTGGGTTCATTTGTGTGAAAACAAGGTCCAATCAGGCTGAAACGTTACAGGAAGGTAGAATCTATTGAGTTGTAAGTGATCTGAACGTTTCATGATGATAGCACTTTCCTAAGGGGGTGAAACCATGTCCCAAAGGTCACCGGATCTGGTGTCAATTTAAAGAAGTAGTCCAGTTACACATTTGTGGGCTTATAACTTGGCTGCTGAATATCCTATAGAGGTCAGGTTTGTTTTAGAGTACTCCAATTAACAGCCCCTATTACCTCAAAAAGGAATGGAGTCATTAGCACTTATGGTTTTTAAATGGCACCCAGAAATATGTTGCACAAAGCACAATTTCACATCATTCTGGGTTCATTTGTGTGAAAACAAGGTCTAATCAGGCTGAAACGTTACAAGAAGGTAGAATCTATTGAGTTGTAAGTGATCTGAACGTTTCATGATGATCGCACATTCCTATAGGGGGTCAAACCATGTCCCAAAGGTCACCGGGCCTGGTGTCACTTTAAAGAAGTAGTCCATTTGCACATTTGTGGGCTTATAACTTGGCTGCTGAATATCCTATAGAGGTCAGGTTTGTTTTAGAGTACTCCAATTAACAGCCCCTATTACCTCAAAAAGGAATGGAGTCATTAGCACTTATGGTTTTTAAATGGCACCCAGAAATATGTTGCACAAAGCACAATTTCACATCATTCTGGGTTCATTTGTGTGAAAACAAGGTCCAATCAGGCTGAAACGTTACAGGAAGGTAGAATCTATTGAGTTGTAAGTGATCTGAATGTTTCATGATGATCGCACATTCCTATAGGGGGTAAAACCATGTCCCAAAGGTCACCGGGCCTGGTGTCACTTTAAAGAAGTAGTCCAGTTACACCTTTGTGGGCTTATAACTTGGCTTCTGATTATCCTAGAGAGGTCAGGTTTAATTTAGAGTACTCCAATTAACAGCCCCCATTACCCCAAAAAGGAATGGAGTCATTAGCACTTATGATTTTTAAATGGCACCCAGAATTATTGTTGCACGAAGCACAATTTCACATCATTCTGGGTTCATTTGTGTGAAAACAAGGTCCAATCAGGCTGAAACGTTACAGGAAGGTAGAATCTATTGAGTTGTAAGTGATCTGAACGTTTAATGATGATAGCACTTTCCTAAGGGGGTCAAACCATGTCCGAAAGGTCACCGGATCTGGTGTCAATTTAAAGAAGTAGTCCAGTTACACATTTGTGGGCTTATAACTTGGCTTCTAAATGTCCTAGAGAGATCAGGTTTGTTTTAGTGTACTCCAATCAACAGCCCCTACAACCGAAAAAAGGAATGGAGTTATTAGCACTTATGGTTTTTAAATGGCACCCAGAATTATGTTGCACGAAGCACAATTTCACATCATTCTGGGTTCATTTGTGTGAAAACAATGTCCAATCAGGCTGAAACGTTACAGGAAGGTAGAATCTATTGAGTTGTAAGTGATCTGAACGTTTCATGATGATAGCTCTTTCCTAAGGGGGTCAAACCATGTCCCAAAGGTCACCGGATCTGGTGTCAATTTAAAGAAGTAGTCCAGTTACACATTTGTGGGCTTATAAATTGGCTTCTGAATATCCTAAAGAGGTCAGGTTTGTTTTAGAGTACTCCAATTAACAGCCCCCATTACCCCAAAAAGGAATGGAGTCATTAGCACTTATGGTTTTTAAATGGCACCCAGAATTATGTTGCACGAAGCACAATTTCACATCATTCTGGTTCATTTGTGTGAAAACAAGTTCCAATCAGGCTGAAACGTTACAGGAAGGTAGAATCTATTGAGTTGTAAGTGATCTGAACGTTTCATGATGATAGCACTTTCCTAAGGGGGTCAAACCATGTCCCAAACGTCACCGGATCTGGTGTCACTTTAAAGAAGTAGTCCAGTTACACCTTTGTGGGCTTATAACTTGGCTTCTTAATGTCTTAGAGAGGTCAGGTTTGTTTTAATGTACTCCAATCAACAGCCCCTACAACCACAAAAATGAATGGAGTCATTAGCACTTATCGTTTGTAAATGGCACCCAGAATTATGTTGCACGAAGCACAATTTCACATCATTCTGGGTCCATTTGTGTGAAAACAAGGTCCAATCAGGCTGAAACGTTACAAGAAGGTAGAATCTATTGAGTTGTAAGTGATCTGAACGTTTCATGATGATCGCACATTCCTATAGGGGGTCAAACCATGTCCCAAACGTCACCGGATCTGGTGTCACTTTAAAGAAGTAGTCCAGTTACACCTTTGTGGGCTTATAACTTGGCTTCTTAATGTCTTAGAGAGGTCAGGTTTGTTTTAATGTACTCCAATCAACAGCCCCTACAACCACAAAAAGGAATGGAGTCATTAGCACTTATGGTTTGTAAATGGCACCCAGAATTATGTTGCACGAAGCACAATTTCACATCATTCTGGGTCCATTTGTGTGAAAACAAGGTCCAATCAGGCTGAAACGTTACAAGAAGGTAGAATCTATTGAGTTGTAAGTGATCTGAACGTTTCATGATGATCGCACATTCCTATAGGGGGTCAAACCATGTCCCAAAGGTCACCGGGCCTGGTGTCACTTTAAAGAAGTAGTCCATTTACACATTTGTGGGCTTATAACTTGGCTTTTGAATGTCCTAGAGAGGTCAGGTTTGATTTAATGTACTCCAATAAACAGCCCCTACAACCACAAAAAGGAATGGAATCATCAGCACTTATGGTTTGTAAATGGCACCCAGAATTATGTTGCACGAAGCACAATTTCACATCATTCTGGGTACATTTGTGTGAAAACAAGGTCCAATCAGGCTGAAACGTTACAGGAAGGTAGAATCTATTGAGTTGTAAGTGATCTGAACGTTTCATGATGATAGCACTTTCCTAAGGGGGTCAAACCATGTCCCAAAGGTCACTGGATCTGGTGTCAATTTAAAGAAGTAGTCCAGTTACACATTTGTGGGCTTATAACTTGGCTTCTGAATGTCCTAGAGAGATCAGGTTTGTTTTAGTGTACTCCAATCAACAGCCCCTACAACCACAAAAAGGAATGGAGTCTTTAGTACTTATGGTTTGTAAATGGCACCCAGAATTATGTTGCACGAAGCACAATTTCACATCATTCTGGGTCCATTTGTGTGAAAACAAGGTCCAATCAGGCTGAAACGTTACAAGAAGGTAGAATCTATTGAGTTGTAAGTGATCTGAATGTTTCATGATGATCACACATTCCTATAGGGGGTAAAATCATGTCCCAAAGGTCACCGGGCCTGGTGTCACTTTAAAGAAGTAGTCCAGTTACACCTTTGTGGGCTTATAACTTGGCTTCTGAATGTCCTAGAGAGGTCAGGTTTGTTTTAATGTACTCCAATCAACAGCCCCTACAACCACAAAAAGGAATGGAGTCATTAGCACTTATGGTTTGTAAATGGCACCCAGAATTATGTTGCACGAAGCACAATTTCACATCATTCTGGGTCCATTTGTGTGAAAACAAGGTCCAATCAGGCTGAAACGTTACAAGAAGGTAGAATCTATTGAGTTGTAAGTGATCTGAACGTTTCATGATGATCGCACATTCCTATAGGGGGTCAAACCATGTCCCAAAGGTCACCGGGCCTGGTGTCACTTTAAAGAAGTAGTCCATTTGCACATTTGTGGGCTTATAACTTGGCTGCTGAATATCCTATAGAGGTCAGGTTTGTTTTAGAGTACTCCAATTAACAGCCCCTATTACCTCAAAAAGGAATGGAGTCATTAGCACTTATGGTTTTTAAATGGCACCCAGAAATATGTTGCACAAAGCACAATTTCACATCATTCTGGGTTCATTTGTGTGAAAACAAGGTCCAATCAGGCTGAAACGTTACAGGAAGGTAGAATCTATTGAGTTGTAAGTGATCTGAACGTTTCATGATGATCGCACATTCCTATAGGGGGTCAAACCATGTCCCAAAGGTCAACGGGCCTGGTGTCACTTTAAAGAAGTAGTCCAGTTACACCTTTGTGGGCTTATAACTTGGCTTCTGAATGTCCTAGAGAGGTCAGGTTTGTTTTAGTGTACTCCAATCAACAGCCCCTACAACCACAAAAAGGAATGGAGTCATTAGCACTTATGGTTTGTAAATGGCACCCAGAATTATGTTGCACGAAGCACAATTTCACATCATTCTGGGTCCATTTGTGTGAAAACAAGGTCCAATCAGGCTGAAACGTTACAAGAAGGTAGAATCTATTGAGTTGTAAGTGATCTGAATGTTTCATGATGATCGCACATTCCTATAGGGGGTAAAACCATGTCCCAAAGGTCACCGGGCCTGGTGTCACTTTAAAGAAGTAGTCCAGTTACACATTTGTGGGCTTATAACTTGGCTTCTAAATGTCCTAGAGAGATCAGGTTTGTTTTAGTGTACTCCAATCAACAGCCCCTACAACCAAAAAAAAGGAATGGAGTTATTAGCACTTATGGTTTTTAAATGGCACCCAGAATTATGTTGCACAAAGCACAATTTCACATCATTCTGGGTCCATTTGTGTGAAAACAAGGTCCAATCAGGCTGAAACGTTACAAGAAGGTAGAATCTATTGAGTTGTAAGTGATCTGAACGTTTCATGATGATCGCACATTCCTATAGGGGGTCAAACCATGTCCCAAAGGTCACCGGGCCTGGTGTCACTTTAAAGAAGTAGTCCATTTGCACATTTGTGGGCTTATAACTTGGCTGCTGAATATCCTATAGAGGTCAGGTTTGTTTTAGAGTACTCCAATTAACAGCCCCTATTACCTCAAAAAGGAATGGAGTCATTAGCACTTATGGTTTTTAAATGGCACCCAGAAATATGTTGCACAAAGCACAATTTCACATCATTCTGGGTTCATTTGTGTGAAAACAAGGTCCAATCAGGCTGAAACGTTACAGGAAGGTAGAATCTATTGAGTTGTAAGTGATCTGAACGTTTCATGATGATCGCACATTCCTATAGGGGGTCAAACCATGTCCCAAAGGTCAACGGGCCTGGTGTCACTTTAAAGAAGTAGTCCAGTTACACCTTTGTGGGCTTATAACTTGGCTTCTGAATGTCCTAGAGAGGTCAGGTTTGTTTTAGTGTACTCCAATCAACAGCCCCTACAACCACAAAAAGGAATGGAGTCATTAGCACTTATGGTTTGTAAATGGCACCCAGAATTATGTTGCACGAAGCACAATTTCACATCATTCTGGGTCCATTTGTGTGAAAACAAGGTCCAATCAGGCTGAAACGTTACAAGAAGGTAGAATCTATTGAGTTGTAAGTGATCTGAATGTTTCATGATGATCGCACATTCCTATAGGGGGTAAAACCATGTCCCAAAGGTCACCGGGCCTGGTGTCACTTTAAAGAAGTAGTCCAGTTACACATTTGTGGGCTTATAACTTGGCTTCTAAATGTCCTAGAGAGATCAGGTTTGTTTTAGTGTACTCCAATCAACAGCCCCTACAACCAAAAAAAGGAATGGAGTTATTAGCACTTATAGTTTTTAAATGGCACCCAGAATTATGTTGCACAAAGCACAATTTCACATCATTCTGGGTCCATTTGTGTGAAAACAAGGTCCAATCAGGCTGAAACGTTACAGGAAGGTAGAATCTATTGAGTTGTAAGTGATCTGAACGTTTCATGATGATAGCACTTTCCTAAGGGGGTGAAACCATGTCCCAAAGGTCACCGGATCTGGTGTCAATTTAAAGAAGTAGTCCAGTTACACCTTTGTGGGCTTATAACTTGGCTTCTGAATGTCCTAGAGAGGTCAGGTTTGTTTTAATGTACTCCAATCAACAGCCCCTCCAACCACAAAAAGGAATGGAGTCATTAGCACTTATGGTTTGTAAATGGCACCCAGAATTATGTTGCACGAAGCACAATTTCACATCATTCTGGGTCCATTTGTGTGAAAACAAGGTCCAGTCAGGCTGAAACGTTACAAGAAGGTAGAATCTATTGAGTTGTAAGTGATCTGAACGTTTCATCATGATCGCACATTCCTATAGGGGGTCAAACAATGTCCCAAAGGTCACCGGGCCTGGTGTCACTTTAAAGAAGTAGTCCATTTACACATTTGTGGGCTTATAACTTGGCTGCTGAATATCCTAGAGAGGTCAGGTTTGTTTTAGAGTACTCCAATTAACAGCCCCTATTACCTGAAAAAGGAATGGAGTCATTAGCACTTATGGTTTTTAAATGGCACCCAGAATTATGTTGCACGAAGCATAATTTCACATCATTCTGGGTTCATTTGTGTGAAACCAATGTCCAATCAGGCTGAAACGTTACAGGAAGGTAGAATCTATTGAGTTGTAAGTGATCTGAACGTTTCATGATGATAGCACTTTCCTAAGGGGGTCAAACCATGTCCCAAAGGTCACCGGATCTGGTGTCAATTTAAAGAAGAAGTCCAGTTACACATTTGTGGGCTTATAACTTGGCTTCTGAATATCCTAAAGAGGTCAGGTTTGTTTTAGAGTACTCCAATTAACAGCCCCCATTACCCCAAAAAGGAATGGAGTCATTAGCACTTATGGTTTTTAAATGGCAACCAGAATTATGTTGCACGAAGCACAATTTCACATCATTCTGGGTTCATTTGTGTGAAAACAAGGTCCAATCAGGCTGAAACGTTACAGGAAGGTAGAATCTATTGAGTTGTAAGTGATCTGAACGTTTCATGATGATAGCACTTTCCTAAGGGGGTGAAACCATGTCCCAAAGGTCACCGGATCTGGTGTCAATTTAAAGAAGTAGTCCAGTTACACATTTGTGGGCTTATAACTTGGCTGCTGAATATCCTATAGAGGTCAGGTTTGTTTTAGAGTACTCCAATTAACAGCCCCTATTACCTCAAAAAGGAATGGAGTCATTAGCACTTATGGTTTTTAAATGGCACCCAGAAATATGTTGCACAAAGCACAATTTCACATCATTCTGGGTTCATTTGTGTGAAAACAAGGTCTAATCAGGCTGAAACGTTACAAGAAGGTAGAATCTATTGAGTTGTAAGTGATCTGAACGTTTCATGATGATCGCACATTCCTATAGGGGGTCAAACCATGTCCCAAAGGTCACCGGGCCTGGTGTCACTTTAAAGAAGTAGTCCATTTGCACATTTGTGGGCTTATAACTTGGCTGCTGAATATCCTATAGAGGTCAGGTTTGTTTTAGAGTACTCCAATTAACAGCCCCTATTACCTCAAAAAGGAATGGAGTCATTAGCACTTATGGTTTTTAAATGGCACCCAGAAATATGTTGCACAATGCACAATTTCACATCATTCTGGGTTCATTTGTGTGAAAACAAGGTCCAATCAGGCTGAAACGTTACAGGAAGGTAGAATCTATTGAGTTGTAAGTGATCTGAATGTTTCATGATGATCGCACATTCCTATAGGGGGTAAAACCATGTCCCAAAGGTCACCGGGCCTGGTGTCACTTTAAAGAAGTAGTCCAGTTACACCTTTGTGGGCTTATAACTTGGCTTCTGATTATCCTAGAGAGGTCAGGTTTAATTTAGAGTACTCCAATTAACAGCCCCCATTACCCCAAAAAGGAATGGAGTCATTAGCACTTATGATTTTTAAATGGCACCCAGAATTATGTTGCACGAAGCACAATTTCACATCATTCTGGGTTCATTTGTGTGAAAACAAGGTCCAATCAGGCTGAAACGTTACAGGAAGGTAGAATCTATTGAGTTGTAAGTGATCTGAACGTTTAATGATGATAGCACTTTCCTAAGGGGGTCAAACCATGTCCGAAAGGTCACCGGATCTGGTGTCAATTTAAAGAAGTAGTCCAGTTACACATTTGTGGGCTTATAACTTGGCTTCTAAATGTCCTAGAGAGATCAGGTTTGTTTTAGTGTACTCCAATCAACAGCCCCTACAACCGAAAAAAGGAATGGAGTTATTAGCACTTATGGTTTTTAAATGGCACCCAGAATTATGTTGCACGAAGCACAATTTCACATCATTCTGGGTTCATTTGTGTGAAAACAATGTCCAATCAAGCTGAAACGTTACAGGAAGGTAGAATCTATTGAGTTGTAAGTGATCTGAACGTTTCATGATGATAGCTCTTTCCTAAGGGGGTCAAACCATGTCCCAAAGGTCACCGGATCTGGTGTCAATTTAAAGAAGTAGTCCAGTTACACATTTGTGGGCTTATAAATTGGCTTCTGAATATCCTAAAGAGGTCAGGTTTGTTTTAGAGTACTCCAATTAACAGCCCCCATTACCCCAAAAAGGAATGGAGTCATTAGCACTTATGGTTTTTAAATGGCACCCAGAATTATGTTGCACGAAGCACAATTTCACATCATTCTGGTTCATTTGTGTGAAAACAAGTTCCAATCAGGCTGAAACGTTACAGGAAGGTAGAATCTATTGAGTTGTAAGTGATCTGAACGTTTCATGATGATAGCACTTTCCTAAGGGGGTCAATTCATGTCCCAAACGTCACCGGATCTGGTGTCACTTTAAAGAAGTAGTCCAGTTACACCTTTGTGGGCTTATAACTTGGCTTCTTAATGTCTTAGAGAGGTCAGGTTTGTTTTAATGTACTCCAATCAACAGCCCCTACAACCACAAAAAGGAATGGAGTCATTAGCACTTATGGTTTGTAAATGGCACCCAGAATTATGTTGCACGAAGCACAATTTCACATCATTCTGGGTCCATTTGTGTGAAAACAAGGTCCAATCAGGCTGAAACGTTACAAGAAGGTAGAATCTATTGAGTTGTAAGTGATCTGAACGTTTCATGATGATCGCACATTCCTATAGGGGGTCAAACCATGTCCCAAAGGTCACCGGGCCTGGTGTCACTTTAAAGAAGTAGTCCATTTACACATTTGTGGGCTTATAACTTGGCTTTTGAATGTCCTAGAGAGGTCAGGTTTGATTTAATGTACTCCAATAAACAGCCCCTACAACCACAAAAAGGAATGGAATCATCAGCACTTATGGTTTGTAAATGGCACCCAGAATTATGTTGCACGAAGCACAATTTCACATCATTCTGGGTACATTTGTGTGAAAACAAGGTCCAATCAGGCTGAAACGTTACAGGAAGGTAGAATCTATTGAGTTGTAAGTGATCTGAACGTTTCATGATGATAGCACTTTCCTAAGGGGGTCAAACCATGTCCCAAAGGTCACTGGATCTGGTGTCAATTTAAAGAAGTAGTCCAGTTACACATTTGTGGGCTTATAACTTGGCTTCTGAATGTCCTAGAGAGATCAGGTTTGTTTTAGTGTACTCCAATCAACAGCCCCTACAACCACAAAAAGGAATGGAGTCTTTAGTACTTATGGTTTGTAAATGGCACCCAGAATTATGTTGCACGAAGCACAATTTCACATCATTCTGGGTCCATTTGTGTGAAAACAAGGTCCAATCAGGCTGAAACGTTACAAGAAGGTAGAATCTATTGAGTTGTAAGTTATCTGAACGTTTCATGATGATCACACATTCCTATAGGGGGTCAAACCATGTCCCAAAGGTCACCGGGCCTGGTGTCACTTTAAAGAAGTAGTCCATTTGCACATTTGTGGGCTTATAACTTGGCTGCTGAATATCCTATAGAGGTCAGGTTTGTTTTAGAGTACTCCAATTAACAGCCCCTATTACCTCAAAAAGGAATGGAGTCATTAGCACTTATGGTTTTTAAATGGCACCCAGAAATATGTTGCACAAAGCACAATTTCACATCATTCTGGGTTCATTTGTGTGAAAACAAGGTCCAATCAGGCTGAAACGTTACAGGAAGGTAGAATCTATTGAGTTGTAAGTGATCTGAACGTTTCATGATGATCGCACATTCCTATAGGGGGTCAAACCATGTCCCAAATGTCAACGGGCCTGGTGTCACTTTAAAGAAGTAGTCCAGTTACACCTTTGTGGGCTTATAACTTGGCTTCTGAATGTCCTAGAGAGGTCAGGTTTGTTTTAGTGTACTCCAATCAACAGCCCCTACAACCACAAAATGGAATGGAGTCATTAGCACTTATGGTTTGTAAATGGCACCCAGAATTATGTTGCACGAAGCACAATTTCACATCATTCTGGGTCCATTTGTGTGAAAACAAGGTCCAATCAGGCTGAAACGTTACAAGAAGGTAGAATCTATTGAGTTGTAAGTGATCTGAATGTTTCATGATGATCGCACATTCCTATAGGGGGTAAAACCATGTCCCAAAGGTCACCGGGCCTGGTGTCACTTTAAAGAAGTAGTCCAGTTACACATTTGTGGGCTTATAACTTGGCTTCTAAATGTCCTAGAGAGATCAGGTTTGTTTTAGTGTACTCCAATCAACAGCCCCTACAACCAAAAAAAGGAATGGAGTTATTAGCACTTATGGTTTTTAAATGGCACCCAGAATTATGTTGCACGAAGCACAATTTCACATCATTCTGGGTTCATTTGTGTGAAAACAATGTCCAATCAGGCTGAAACGTTACAGGAAGGTAGAATCTATTGAGTTGTAAGTGATCTGAACGTTTCATGATGATAGCTCTTTCCTAAGGGGGTCAAACCATGTCCCAAAGGTCACCGGATCTGGTGTCAATTTAAAGAAGTAGTCCAGTTACACATTTGTGGGCTTATAAATTGGCTTCTGAATATCCTAAAGAGGTCAGGTTTGTTTTAGAGTACTCCAATTAACAGCCCCCATTACCCCAAAAAGGAATGGAGTCATTAGCACTTATGGTTTTTAAATGGCACCCAGAATTATGTTGCACGAAGCACAATTTCACATCATTCTGGTTCATTTGTGTGAAAACAAGTTCCAATCAGGCTGAAACGTTACAGGAAGGTAGAATCTATTGAGTTGTAAGTGATCTGAACGTTTCATGATGATAGCACTTTCCTAAGGGGGTCAAACCATGTCCCAAAGGTCACCAGGCCTGGTGTCACTTTAAAGAAGTCCAGTTACACCTTTGTGGGCTTATAACTTGGCTTTTGAATGTCCTAGAGAGGTCAGGTTTGATTTAATGTACTCCAATAAACAGCCCCTACAACCACAAAAAGGAATGGAATCATCAGCACTTATGGTTTGTAAATGGCACCCAGAATTATGTTGCACGAAGCACAATTTCACATCATTCTGGGTCCATTTGTGTGAAAACAAGGTCCAATCAGGCTGAAACGTTACAGGAAGGTAGAATCTATTGAGTTGTAAGTGATCTGAACGTTTCATGATGATAGCACTTTCCTAAGGGGGTCAAACCATGTCCCAAAGGTCACCGGATCTGGTGTCAATTTAAAGAAGTAGTCCAGTTACACATTTGTGGGCTTATAACTTGGCTTCTGAATGTCCTAGAGAGATCAGGTTTGTTTTAGTGTACTCCAATCAACAGCCCCTACAACCACAAAAAGGAATGGAGTCATTAGTACTTATGGTTTGTAAATGGCACCCAGAATTATGTTGCACGAAGCACAATTTCACATCATTCTGGGTCCATTTGTGTGAAAACAAGGTCCAATCAGGCTGAAACGTTACAAGAAGGTAGAATCTATTGAGTTGTAAGTGATATGAATGTTTCATGATGATCACACATTCCTATAGGGTGTAAAATCATGTCCCAAAGGTCACCAGGCCTGGTGTCACTTTAAAGAAGTAGTCCAGTTACACCTTTGTGGGCTTATAACTTGGCTTCTGAATGTCCTAGAGAGGTCAGGTTTGTTTTAATGTACACCAATCAACAGCCCCTACAACCACAAAAAGGAATGGAGTCATTAGCACTTATGGTTTGTAAATGGCACCCAGAATTATGTTGCACGAAGCACAATTTCACATCATTCTGGGTCCATTTGTGTGAAAACAAGGTCCAATCAGGCTGAAACGTTACAAGAAGGTAGAATCTATTGAGTTGTAAGTGATCTGAACGTTTCATGATGATCGCACATTCCTATAGGGGGTCAAACCATGTCCCAAAGGTCACCGGGCCTGGTGTCACTTTAAAGAAGTAGTCCATTTGCACATTTGTGGGCTTATAACTTGGCTGCTGAATATCCTATAGAGGTCAGGTTTGTTTTAGAGTACTCCAATTAACAGCCCCTATTACCTCAAAAAGGAATGGAGTCATTAGCACTTATGGTTTTTAAATGGCACCCAGAAATATGTTGCAGAAAGCACAATTTCACATCATTCTGGGTTCATTTGTGTGAAAACAAGGTCCAATCAGGCTGAAACGTTACAGGAAGGTAGAATCTATTGAGTTGTAAGTGATCTGAACGTTTCATGATGATCGCACATTCCTATAGGGGGTCAAACCATGTCCCAAAGGTCAACGGGCCTGGTGTCAATTTAAAGAAGTAGTCCAGTTACACCTTTGTGGGCTTATAACTTGGCTTCTGAATGTCCTAGAGAGGTCAGGTTTGTTTTAGTGTACTCCAATCAACAGCCCCTACAACCACAAAAAGGAATGGAGTCATTAGCACTTATGGTTTGTAAATGGCACCCAGAATTATGTTGCACGAAGCACAATTTCACATCATTCTGGGTCCATTTGTGTGAAAACAAGGTCCAATCAGGCTGAAACGATACAAGAAGGTAGAATCTATTGAGTTGTAAGTGATCTAAATGTTTCATGATGATCGCACATTCCTATAGGGGGTAAAACCATGTCCCAAAGGTCACCGGGCCTGGTGTCACTTTAAAGAAGTAGTCCAGTTACACCTTTGTGGGCTTATAACTTGGCTTCTGAATATCCTAGAGAGGTCAGGTTTAATTTAGAGTACTCCAATTAACAGCCCCCATTACCCCAAAAAGGAATGGAGTCATTAGCACTTATGATTTTTAAATGGCACCCAGAATTATGTTGCACGAAGCACAATTTCACATCATTCTGGGTTCATTTGTGTGAAAACAAGGTCCAATCAGGCTGAAACGTTACAGGAAGGTAGAATCTATTGAGTTGTAAGTGATCTGAACGTTTAATGATGATAGCACTTTCCTAAGGGGGTCAAACCATGTCCGAAAGGTCACCGGATCTGGTGTCAATTTAAAGAAGTAGTCCAGTTACACATTTGTGGGCTTATAACTTGGCTTCTAAATGTCCTAGAGAGATCAGGTTTGTTTTAGTGTACTCCAATCAACAGCCCCTACAACCAAAAAAAGGAATGGAGTTATTAGCACTTATGGTTTTTAAATGGCACCCAGAATTATGTTGCACGAAGCACAATTTCACATCATTCTGGGTTCATTTGTGTGAAAACAATGTCCAATCAGGCTGAAACGTTACAGGAAGGTAGAATCTATTGAGTTGTAAGTGATCTGAACGTTTCATGATGATAGCTCTTTCCTAAGGGGGTCAAACCATGTCCCAAAGGTCACCGGATCTGGTGTCAATTTAAAGAAGTAGTCCAGTTACACATTTGTGGGCTTATAAATTGGCTTCTGAATATCCTAAAGAGGTCAGGTTTGTTTTAGAGTACTCCAATTAACAGCCCCCATTACCCCAAAAAGGAATGGAGTCATTAGCACTTATGGTTTTTAAATGGCACCCAGAATTATGTTGCACGAAGCACAATTTCACATCATTCTGGTTCATTTGTGTGAAAACAAGTTCCAATCAGGCTGAAACGTTACAGGAATGTAGAATCTATTGAGTTGTAAGTGATCTGAACGTTTCATGATGATAGCACTTTCCTAAGGGGGTCAAACCATGTCCCAAAAGTCACCGGATCTGGTGTCACTTTAAAGAAGCAGTCCAGTTACACCTTTGTGGGCTTATAACTTGGCTTCTGAATGTCCTAGAGAGGTCAGGTTTGTTTTAATGTACTCCAATCAACAGCCCCTACAACCACAAAAAGGAATGGAGTCATTAGCACTTATGGTTTGTAAATGGCACCCAGAATTATGTTGCACGAAGCACAATTTCACATCATTCTGGGTCCATTTGTGTGAAAACAAGGTCCAATAAGGCTGAAACGTTACAAGAAGGTAGAATCTATTGAGTTGTAAGTGATATGAACGTTTCATGATGATCGCACATTCCTATAGGGGGTCAAACCATGTCCCAAAGGTCACCGGGCCTGGTGTCACTTTAAAGAAGTAGTCCATTTGCACATTTGTGGGCTTATAACTTGGCTGCTGAATATCCTATAGAGGTCAGGTTTGTTTTAGAGTACTCCAATTAACAGCCCCTATTACCTCAAAAAGGAATGGAGTCATTAGCACTTATGGTTTTTAAATGGCACCCAGAAATATGTTGCACAAAGCACAATTTCACATCATTCTGGGTTCATTTGTGTGAAAACAAGGTCCAATCAGGCTGAAACGTTACAGGAAGGTAGAATCTATTGAGTTGTAAGTGATCTGAACGTTTCATGATGATCGCACATTCCTATAGGGGGTCAAACCATGTCCCAAAGGTCAACGGGCCTGGTGTCAATTTAAAGAAGTAGTCCAGTTACACCTTTGTGGGCTTATAACTTGGCTTCTGAATGTCCTAGAGAGGTCAGGTTTGTTTTAGTGTACTCCAATCAACAGCCCCTACAACCACAAAAAGGAATGGAGTCATTAGCACTTATGGTTTGTAAATGGAACCCAGAATTATGTTGCACGAAGCACAATTTCACATCATTCTGGGTCCATTTGTGTGAAAACAAGGTCCAATCAGGCTGAAACGTTACAAGAAGGTAGAATCTATTGAGTTGTAAGTGATCTAAATGTTTCATGATGATCGCACATTCCTATAGGGGGTAAAACCATGTCCCAAAGGTCACCGGGCCTGGTGTCACTTTAAAGAAGTAGTCCAGTTACACCTTTGTGGGCTTATAACTTGGCTTCTGAATATCCTAGAGAGGTCAGGTTTAATTTAGAGTACTCCAATTAACAGCCCCCATTACCCCAAAAAGAATGGAGTCATTAGCACTTATGATTTTTAAATGGCACCCAGAATTATGTTGCACGAAGCACAATTTCACATCATTCTGGGTTCATTTGTGTGAAAACAAGGTCCAATCAGGCTGAAACGTTACAGGAAGGTAGAATCTATTGAGTTGTAAGTGATCTGAACGTTTAATGATGATAGCACTTTCCTAAGGGGGTCAAACCATGTCCGAAAGGTCACCGGATCTGGTGTCAATTTAAAGAAGTAGTCCAGTTACACATTTGTGGGCTTATAACTTGGCTTCTAAATGTCCTAGAGAGATCAGGTTTGTTTTAGTGTACTCCAATCAACAGCCCCTACAACCAAAAAAAGGAATGGAGTTATTAGCACTTATGGTTTTTAAATGGCACCCAGAATTATGTTGCACGAAGCACAATTTCACATCATTCTGGGTTCATTTGTGTGAAAACAATGTCCAATCAGGCTGAAACGTTACAGGAAGGTAGAATCTATTGAGTTGTAAGTGATCTGAACGTTTCATGATGATAGCTCTTTCCTAAGGGGGTCAAACCATGTCCCAAAGGTCACCGGATCTGGTGTCAATTTAAAGAAGTAGTCCAGTTACACATTTGTGGGCTTATAAATTGGCTTCTGAATATCCTAAAGAGGTCAGGTTTGTTTTAGAGTACTCCAATTAACAGCCCCCATTACCCCAAAAAGGAATGGAGTCATTAGCACTTATGGTTTTTAAATGGCACCCAGAATTATGTTGCACGAAGCACAATTTCACATCATTCTGGTTCATTTGTGTGAAAACAAGTTCCAATCAGGCTGAAACGTTACAGGAATGTAGAATCTATTGAGTTGTAAGTGATCTGAACGTTTCATGATGATAGCACTTTCCTAAGGGGGTCAAACCATGTCCCAAACGTCACCGGATCTGGTGTCACTTTAAAGAAGCAGTCCAGTTACACCTTTGTGGGCTTATAACTTGGCTTCTGAATGTCCTAGAGAGGTCAGGTTTGTTTTAATGTACTCCAATCAACAGCCCCTACAACCACAAAAAGGAATGGAGTCATTAGCACTTATGGTTTGTAAATGGCACCCAGAATTATGTTGCACGAAGCACAATTTCACATCATTCTGGGTCCATTTGTGTGAAAACAAGGTCCAATAAGGCTGAAACGTTACAAGAAGGTAGAATCTATTGAGTTGTAAGTGATCTGAACGTTTCATGATGATCGCACCTTCCTATAGGGGGTCAAACCATGTCCCAAAGGTCACCGGGCCTGGTGTCACTTTAAATAAGTAGTGCAGTTACACCTTTGTGGGCTTATAACTTGGCTTCTGAATATCCTAGAGAGGTCAGGTTTAATTTAGAGTACTCCAATTAACAGCCCCCATTATCCCAAAAAGGAATGGAGTACTCCTCCTTGAACCGTCACCTTATCGTGGTGGAGGAGTTTGAGTGCCCTAATGATCCTAGGAGCTATGTTGTCTGGGGCACTTAGTGCCCCTGGTAGGGTCTCCCATGACAAATTGGTCTTAGGTGAAGGGTGAGACAAAGAACGGTTCGAAGGATATTTCATGGCGGTTAAAACGAAGAGTCGGAGTACCCGGCCCGGAGGGTTACCGGGGTCCCACCCTGGAGCCAGGCCTGGGGTTGGGGCCCGTGAGCGAGCGCCTGGTGGCCAGGCTTTCGCCCATGGGGCCCGGCCGGGCCCAGCCCGAACCGGATACATGGGCTCGTCCAACTGTGGACCCACCACCCGCAGGAGGAACATGAAGGGTCCGGTGCAATGCGAATCGGGTGGCAGACCAAGGCGGGAGCCTTGGCGGTCCAATCCCCGGACAAGAAAACTAGTTTTTGGGACATGGAACGTCACCTCGCTGGCGGGGAAGGAGCCGGAGCTTGTGGCAGAGGTTGAGCGGTACCGGCTAGATATAGTCGGACTCACCTCGACACATTGCATTGGCTCTGGAACCCGAGACCTGGAGAGGGGTTGGACACTCTACTTTGCTGGAGTTGCTCCGGGTGAGAGGCGGAGGGCTGGGGTTGGCTTTTTGTTAGCCCCGAGACTCTCTGCCTGTGTGTTGGGGTTTACCCCGGGGGACAAGAGGGTAGCTTCCTTGCGCCTTCGGGTCGGGGAACGAGTCCTGACTGTTGTTTGTGCTTATGGGCCAAATATCAGTTCAGAGTACCCACCCTTTTTGGAGTCCCTGGGACAAGTGCTAGATAGTGCTCCATCAGGGGACTCCATTGTCCTGCTGGGGGACTTCAATGCTCACGTGGGCAATGACAGCTTGACCTGGAGGGGTGTGATTGGGAGGAACGGCCCACCTAATCTGAACTCGAGCGGTGCTTTGTTATTGGACTTCTGTGCAAGCCGCAGTTTGGCCATAACGAACACCATGTTCAAACATAAGGATGCCCACCGGTACACTTGGTACCAGGGCAGCCTAGGTCACAGGTCGATGATAGATTTTGTAGTCGTATCATCTGACCTGCGGCCGTATGTTTTGGACACCCGAGTGAAGAGAGGGGCGGAGCTGTCAACTGATCACCACCTGGTGGTGAGTTGGATCAGATGGCAAGGGAACATGCCGCGTAGACCTGGCAGACCCAAAAGCATAGTGAGGGTCTGCTGGGAACGCCTGGCAGAAGAACCTGTCAAGACGGTCTTCAACTCCCACCTCCGGCAGAGCTTTGACCACGTCCCGAGAGCAGTGGGGGACATTGAGTCCGAGTGGGCCTTGTTCCACTCTGCGATTGTCGAGGCGGCTGTTGCTAGCTGTGGTCGTAAGGTGGCCGGTGCCAGTCGTGGTGGCAACCCCCGTACCCGCTGGTGGACACCAGAGGTTCGGGGAGCCGTCAGGCTGAAGAAGGAGGCCTACAGGGCGTGGCTGGTCTGTGGGTCTCCGGAGGCAGCAGACAGGTACCGGATAGCCAAGCGGGGTGCAGCAGTGGCAGTTGCCGAGGCAAAATCTCGGGCGTGGGAGGAGTTTGGTGAGGCCATGGAGAAAGACTATCGATCGGCTCCAAAGAGGTTCTGGCAAACTGTCCGGCGCCTCAGGAGAGGAAGGCAGCAACTCGCTCACACTGTTTACAGTGGGAATGGGGAGCTGCTGACGTCAACTGAGGCTATAGTCGGACGGTGGAAGGAATACTTTGAGGAACTCCTCAATCCCACCAATGCGCATTCCGAGGAGGAACCAGAGCTGGGAGGCCTGGGGATGGACTCTCCGATCTCGGGGGCAGAAGTTGCTGAGGTAGTCAAACAACTACACAGCGGCGGAGCCCCGGGGGCGGATGAGGTTCGTCCTGGGTATCTCAAGGCTATGGATGTTGTAGGGCTGTCATGGTTGACACGTCTCTACAACATTGCGTGGTCATCGGGGGCAGTTCCTAGGGAGTGGCAGACCGGGGTGGTGGTCCCCATCTTTAAGAAGGGTGACCTGAGGGTGTGTTCCAACTATAGGGGGATCACACTCCTCAGCCTCCCTGGAAAGGTCTACGCCAAGGTACTGGAGAGAAGGGTCTGATCGATAGTTGAATCTCAGATAGAGGAGGAGCAATGTGGTTTTCGTCCTGGCCGTGGAACTGTGGACCAGCTCTATACCCTTGCAAGGGTGATGGAGGGGGCATGGGAGTTTGCCCAACCAATCCACATGTGCTTTGTGGATTTGGAGAAGGCTTATGACCGTGTCCCCAGGGGCACCCTGTGGGGGACGCTCCAGGAGTATGGGGTGGGTGGCTTTCTGTTAAGGGCCATTCAGTCCCTTTACCAGAGGAGCATGAGTTTGGTCCGCATAGCCGGTAGTAAGTCGGACCTGTTCCCAGTGAGGGTTGGACTCCGCCAGGGCTGCCCTTTGTCACCGGTTCTGTTCATCACTTTTATGGACAGAATTTCTAGACGCAGCCGTGGTGTGGAGTGTGTCGAGTTTGGTGGCAGGAGAATCTCGTCTCTGCTTTTTGCGGATGATGTGGTCCTCCTAGCTTCATCCAGCTCTGACCTTCAGCTCTTGCTGGGTAGGTTCGCGGCCGAATGTGAAGCGGCTGGGATGAGGATCAGCAGCTCCAAATCTGAGACCATGGTTCTCGACCAGAAAAGGGTGGCTTGCCACCTCCGGGTCGGGGGAGAGGTCCTACCTCAAGTGGAGGAGTTTAAGTATCTCGGGGTCTTGTTCACGAGTGAGGGTAGGAGGGATCGGGAGATCGACAGGCGGATTGGTTCGGCGTCTGCAGTGATGCGGACGCCGAGCCGATCTGTCGTGGGAAAGAGGGAGCTGAGCCAGAAGGCCAGGCTCTCGATTTACCGGTCGATCTACGTCCCAATCCTCACCTATGGTCATGAGCTTTGGGTAATGACCGAAAGAACGAGATCGCGGATACAAGCGGCCGAAATGAGTTTCCTCTGTAGGGTGGCCGGGCTCAGCCTTAGAGATAGGGTGAGGAGCTCGGACATTCGGGAGGGACTCAGAGTAGAACCGCTGCTCCTCCGGATCGAAAGGAGCCAGTTGAGGTGGTTTGGGCATCTGGTCAGGATGCCTCCTGGACGCCTCCCCGGGGAGGTGTTTCGGGCATGTCCTGCCGGCAGAAGGCCCCCGGGTCGACCCGGGACACGTTGGAGAGGTTACATCTCCAATCTGGTCCGGGAACGCCTTGGGGTCCTGCCGGAGGAGCTGGTGGACAAGGCCGGGGAGAGGACGGCCTGGAGCTCCCTAGTTGGGATGCTGCCCCCCCGACCCGGACCCGGATAAGCGGAGGAAGACGAAGACGAAGAAGACGAAGGAATGGAGTATTTATCACTTATGGTTTGTAAATGGCACCCAGAATTATGTTGCACGAAGCACAATTTCACATCATTCTGGGTCCATTTGTGTGAAAACAAGGTCCAATCAGGCTGAAACGTTACAAGAAGGTAGAATCTATTGAGTTGTAAGTGATCTGAATGTTTCATGATGATCGCACATTCCTATAGGGGGTAAAACCATGTCCCAAAGGTCACCGGGCCTGGTGTCACTTTAAAGAAGTAGTCCTTTTACACCTTTGTGGGCTTATAACTTGGCTTTTGAATGTCCTAGAGAGGTCAGTTTTGTTTTAATGTACTCCAATAAACAGCCCCTACAACCAAAAAAAGGAATGGAATCATCAGCACTTATGGTTTGTAAATGGCACCCAGAATTATGTTGCACGAAGCACAATTTCACATCATTCTGGGTCCATTTGTGTGAAAACAAGGTCCAATCAGGCTGAAACGTTACAGGAAGGTAGGATCTATTGAGTTGTAAGTGATCTGAACGTTTCATGATGATCGCACATTCCTATGGGGGGTCAAACCATGTCCCAAAGGTCACCGGGCCTGGTGTCACTTTAAAGAAGTAGTCCGTTTACACCTTTGTGGGCTTATAACTTGGCTTCTGAATATCCTAGAGAGGTCAGGTTTAATTTAGAGTACTCCAATTAACAGCCCCCATTACCCCAAAAAGGAATGGAGTCATTAGCACTTATGGTTTTTAAATGGCACCCCGAATTATGTTGCACAAAGCAAAATTTCACATCATTCTGGGTTCATTTGTGTGAAAACAAGGTCCAATCAGGCTGAAACGTTACAGGAAGGTAGAATCTATTGAGTTGTAAGTGATCGGAACGTTTCATGATGATAGCACTTTCCTAAGGGGGTCAAACCATGTCCCAAAGGTCACCGGATCTGGTGTCAATTTAAAGAAGTAGTCCAGTTACACATTTGTGGGCTTATAACTTGGCTTCTAAATGTCCTAGAGAGATCAGGTTTGTTTTAGTGTACTCCAATCAACAGCCCCTACAACCACAAAAAGGAATGGAGTCATTAGCACTTATGGTTTTTAAATGGCACCCAGAATTATGTTGCACGAAGCATAATTTAACATCATTCTGGGTTCATTTGTGTGAAAACAATGTCCAATCAGGCTGAAACGTTACAGGAAGGTAGAATCTATTGAGTTGTAAGTGATCTGAACGTTTCATGATGATAGCACTTTCCTAAGGGGGTCAACCCATGTCCCAAAGGTCACCGGATATGGTGTCAATTTAAAGAAGTAGTCCAGTATACACATTTGTGGGCTTATAACTTGGCTTCTGAATATCCCAAAGAGGTCAGGTTTGTTTTAGAGTACTCCAATTAACAGCCCCATTACCCCAAAAAGGAATGGAGTCATTAGCACTTATGGTTTTTAAATGGCACCCAGAATTATGTTGCACGAAGCACAATTTCACATCATTCTGGGGTCATTTGTGTGAAAACAAGGTCCAATCAGGCTGAAACGTTACAGGAAGGTAGAATCTATTGAGTTGTAAGTGATCTGAACGTTTCATGATGATAGCACTTTCCTAAGGGGGTGAAACCATGTCCCAAAGGTCACCAGATCTGGTGTCAATTTAAAGAAGTAGTCCAGTTACACATTTGTGGGCTTATAACTTGGCTTCTGAATGTCCTAGAGAGATCAGGTTTGTTTTAGTGTACTCCAATCAACAGCCCCTACAACCACATAAAGGAATGGAGTCATTAGTACTTATGGTTTGTAAATGGCACCCAGAATTATGTTGCACGAAGCACAATTTCACATTATTCTGGGTCCATTTGTGTGAAAACAAGGTCCAATCAGGCTGAAACGTTACAAGAAGGTAGAATCTATTGAGTTGTAAGTGATCTGAATGTTTCATGATGATCACACATTCCTATAGGGGGTAAAATCATGTCCCAAAGGTCACCGGGCCTGGTGTCACTTTAAAGAAGTAGTCCAGTTACACATTTGTGGGCTTATAACTTGGCTTCTGAATATCCTAGAGAGGTCAGGTTTGTTTTAATGTACTCCAATCAACAGCCACTACAACCACAAAAAGGAATGGAGCCATTAGCACTTATGGTTTGTAAATGGCACCCAGAATTATGTTGCACGAAGCACAATTTCACATCATTCTGGGTCCATTTGTGTGAAAACAAGGTCCAATCAGGCTGAAACGTTACAAGAAGGTAGAATCTATTGAGTTGTAAGTGATCTGAACGTTTCATGATGATCGCACATTCCTATAGGGGGTCAAACCATGTCCCAAAGGTCACCGGGCCTGGTGTCACTTTAAAGAAGTAGTCCATTTACACATTTGTGGGCTTATAACTTGGCTGCTGAATATCCTAGAGAGGTCAGGGTTGTTTTAGAGTACTCCAATTAACAGCCCCCATTACCCCAAAAAGGAATGTAGTCATTAGCACTTATGGTTTTTAAATGGCACCCAGAATTATGTTGCACGAAGCACAATTTCACATCATTCTGGGTTCATTTGTGTGAAAACAAGGTCCAATCAGGCTGAAACGTTACAGGAAGGTAGAATCTATTGAGTTGTAAGTGATATGAACGTTTCATGATGATAGCACTTTCCTAAGGGGGTCAAACCATGTCCCAAAGGTCACCGGATCTGGTGTCAATTTAAAGAAGTAGTCCAGTTACACATTTGTGGGCTTATAACTTGGCTTCTGAATGTCCTAGAGAGATCAGGTTTCTTTTAGTGTACTCCAATCAACAGCCCCTACAACCACAAAAAGGAATGGAGTCATTAGCACTTATGGTTTGTAAATGGCACCCAGAATTATGTTGCACGAAGCACAATTTCACATCATTCTGGGTCCATTTGTGTGAAAACAAGGTCCAATCAGGCTGAAACGTTACAAGAAGGTAGAATCTATTGAGTTGTAAGTGATCTGAATGTTTCATGATGATCACACATTCCTATAGGGGGTAAAATCATGTCCCAAAGGTCACCGGGCCTGGTGTCACATTAAAGAAGTATTGCAGTTACACCTTTGTGGGCTTATAACTTGGCTTCTGAATGTCCTAGAGAGGTCTGTTTTGTTTTAATGTACTCCAATTAACAGCCCCTATTACCTCAAAAAGGAATGGAGTCATTAGCACTTATGGTTTTTAAATGGCACCCAGAAATATGTTGCACGAAGCACAATTTCACATCATTCTGGGTTCATTTGTGTGAAAACAAGGTCCAATCAGGCTGAAACGTTACAGGAAGGTAGAATCTATTGAGTTGTAAGTGATCTGAACGTTTCATGATGATAGCACTTTCCTAAGGGGTCAAACCATGTCCCAAAGGTCACCGGGCCTGGTGTCAATTTAAAGAAGTAGTTCAGTTACACATTTGTGCGCTTATAACTTGGATTCTGAATGTCCTAGAGAGATCAGGTTTGTTTTAGTGCACTCCAATCAACAGCCCCTACAACCACAAAAAGGAATGGAGTCATTAGCACTTATGGTTTTTAAATGGCACCCAGAATTATGTTGCACGAAGCACAATTTCACATCATTCTGGGTCCATTTGTGTGAAAACAAGGTCAAATCAGGCTGAAACGTTACAAGAAGGTAGAATCTATTGAGTTGTAAGTGATCTGAACGTTTCATGATGATCGCACATTCCTATAGGGGGTAAAACCATGTCCCAAAGGTCACCGGGCCTGGTGTCACTTTAAAGAAGTACTCCAGTTACACATTTGTGGGCTTATAACTTGGCTTCTGAATGTCCTACAGAGGTCAGGTTTGTTTTAGTGTACTCCAATCAACAGCCCCTACAACCACAAAAAAGAATTGAGTCATTAGCACTTATGGTTTGTAAATGGCACCCAGAATTATGTTGCACGAAGCACAATTTCACATCATGCTGGGTCCATTTGTGTGAAAACAAGGTCCAATCAGGCTGAAACGTTACAAGAAGGTAGAATCTATTGAGTTGTAAGGGATCTGAACGTTTCAGGATGATCGCACATTCCTATAGGGGGTCAAACCATGTCCCAAAGGTCACCTGGCCTGGTGTCACTTTAAAGAAGTAGACCAGTTACACCTTTGTGGGCTTATAACTTGGCTTTTGAATATCCTAGAGAGGTCAGGTTTGTTTTAGAGTACTCCAATTAACAGCCCCCATTACCCCAAAAAGGAATGTAGTCATTAGCACTTATGGTTTTTAAATGGCACCCAGAATTATGTTGCACGAAGCACAATTTCACATCATTCTGGGTTCATTTGCGTGAAAACAAGGTCCAATCAGGCTGAAACGTTACAGGAAGGTAGAATTTATTGAGTTGTAAGTGATTTGAACGTTTCATGATGATAGCACTTTCCTAAGGGGGTCAAACCATGTCCCAAAAGTCACCGGGCCTGGTGTCAATTTAAAGAAGTAGTCCAGTTACACCTTTGTGGGCTTATAACTTGGCTTCTGAATATCCTAGAGAGGTCAGGTTTTTTAGAGTACTCCAATTAACAGCCCCCATTACCCCAAAAAGGAATGGAGTCATTAGCACTTATGGTTTTTAAATGGCACCCAGAATTATGTTGCACGAAGCACAATTTCACATCATTCTGTGTTCATTTGTGTTAAAACAAGGTCCAATCAGGCTGAAACGTTACAGGAAGGTAGAATCTATTGAGTTGTAAGTGATCTGAACGTTTCATTATGATAGCACTTTCCTAAGGGGGTCAAACCATGTCCCAAATGTCACCGCATCTGGTGTCAATTTAAAGAAGTGGTCCAGTTACACATTTGTGGGCTCATAACTTGGCTTCTGAATGTCCTAGAGGGATCAGGTTTGTTTTAATGTACTCCAATCAACAGCCCCTACAACCACAAAAAGGAATGGAGTCATTAGCACTTATAATTTGGAAATGGCACCCAGATTTATGTTACACAAAGCACAATTTCACATCATTCTGGGTCCATTTGTGTGAAAACAAGGTCCAATAAGGCTGAAACGTTACAAGAAGGTAGAATCTATTGAGTTGTTAGTGATCTGAATGTTTCATGATGATCGCACATTCCTATAGGGGGTCAAACCATGTCCCAAAGGTCACCGGGCCTGGTGTCACTTTAAAGAAGTAGTCCAGTTACACCTTTGTGGGCTTATAACTTGGCTTCTGAATATCCTAGAGAGGTCAGGTTTTTTTTAGAGTACTCCAATTAACAGCCCCCATTACCCCAAAAAGGAATGGAGTCATTAGCACTTATGGTTTTTAAATGGCACCCAGAATTATGTTGCACGAAGCACAATTTCACATCATTCTGGGTTCATTTGTGTGAAAACATGGTCCAATCAGGCTGAAACGTTACAGGAAGGTAAAATCAATTGAGTTGAAAGTGATCTGAACGTTTCATGATGATAGCCCTTTCCTAAGGGGGTCAAACCATGTCCCAAAGGTCACCGGATCTGGTGTCAATTTAAAGAAGTAGTCCAGTTACACATTTGTGGGCTTATAACTTGGCTTCTGAATGTCCTAGAGAGATCAGGTTTGTTTTAATGTACTCCAATCAACAGACCCTACAACCACAAAAAAGGAATTGAGTCATTAGCACTTATGGTTTGTAAATGGCACCCAAAATTATGTTGCACGAAGCACATTTTCACTTCATTCTGGGTTCATTTGTGTGAAAACAAGGTCCAATCAGGCTGAAATGTTACAAGAAGGTAGAATCTATTGAGTTGTAATTGATCTGAACGTTTCATGATGATCGCACATTCCTATAGGGGGTCAAACCATGTCCCAAAGGTCACCGGGCGAGTTGTAAGTGATCTGACTCCATTGTTTTTTGTGGTTGTAGGGGCTGTTAATTGGAGTACACTAAAACAAACCTGACCTCTCTAGGATATTCATAAGCCAAGTATAAGCCCACAAAGGTGTAACTTAACTACTTCTTTAAAGTTACACCAGGCCCGGTGACCTTTGGGACATGGTTTGACCCCCTATAGGAATGTGCGATCATCATGAAATGTTCAGATCACTTACAACTCAATAGATTCTACCATCTTGTAACGTTTCAGCCTGAGTGGACCTTGTTTTCACACAAATGGACCCAGAATGATGTGAAATTGTGCTTCGTGCAACATAATTCTGGGTTCCATTTAAAAACCATAAGTGCTAATGACTCCATTCTTTTTTGGGGTAATGGGGCTGTTAATTGGAGTACTCTAAAACAAACCTGACCTCTCTAGGATATTCAGAAGCCAAGTTATAAGCCCACAAAGGTGTAACTGGAATACTTCTTTAAAGTGACACCAGGCACGGTGACCTTTGGGACATGGTTTGACCCCCTATAGGAATGTGCGATCATCATGAAACGTTCAGATCACTTACAACTCAATAGATTCTACATTCTTGTAGAGTTTCAGCCTGATTGGACCTTGTTTTCACACAAATGGACCCAGAATGATTTGACATTGTACTTTGTGAAACATTATTCTGGGTTCCATTTACAAACCATAAGTGCTAATGACTCCATTCCTTTTTGTGGTTTTAGGGGCTGTTGATTGGAATACACTAAAACAAACCTGACCTCTCTAGGACATTCAGAAGCCAAGTTATAAGCCCACACATGTGTAACTGGACTACTTCTTTAAATTGAGACCAGATCCGGTGACCTTTGGGACATGGTTTGACCCCCTTAGGAAAGTGCTATCATCATGAAACATTCAGATCACTTACAACTCAATAGATTCTACCTTCCTGTAACGTTTCAGCCTGATTGGACCTTGTTTTCACACAAATGAACCCAGAATGATGTGAAATTGTGCTTCGTGCAACATAATTCTGGGTGCCATTTACAAACCATAAGTGCTAATGACTCCATTCCTTTTGGGGGTAATGGGGGCTGTTAATTGGAGTACTCTAAAACAAACCTGACCTTTCTAGGATATTCAGAAGCCAAGTTATAAGCCCACAAAGGTGTAACTGGACTACTTCTTTAAAGTGACACCAGGCCCGGTGACCTTTGGGACATGGTTTGACCCCCTATAGGAATGTGCGATCATCATGAAACGTTCAGATCACTTACAACTCAATAGATTCTACCTTTTTGTAACGTTTCAGCCTGATTGGACCTTGTTTTCACACAAATGGACCCAGAATGATGTGAAATTGTGCTTCGTGCAACATAATTCTGGGTACCATTTACAAACCATAAGTACTAATGACTCAATTCTTTATTGTGGTTGTAGGGGCTGTTGATTGGAGTACACTAAAACAAACCTGACCTCTCTAGGACATTCGAAGCCAAGTTATAAGCCCACAAAGGTGTAACTGGACTACTTCTTTAAAGTGACACCAGGCCCGGTGACCTTTGGGACATGGTTTTACCCCTATAAGACTGTGCGATCATCATGAAACGTTCAGATCACTTACAACTCAATAGATTCTACCTTTTTGTAACGTTTCATTCTGATTGGACCTTGTTTTCACACAAATGCACCCAGAATGATGTGAAATTGTGCTTTGTGCAACATAATTCTGGGTGCCATTTCCAAACAATTAGTGCTAATGACTCCATTCCTTTTTGTGGTTGTAGGGGCTGTTGATTGGAGTACACTAAAACAAACCTGACATCTCTAGGACATTCAGAAGCCAAGTTATAAGCCCACAAATGTGTAACTGGACTACTTCTTTAAATATACACCAGGTCCGGTTACCTTTGCGACATGGTTTGACCCCCTTAGGAAAGTGCTATCATCATGAAACGTTCAGATCACTTACAACTCAATAGATTCTACTTTCTTGTAACGTTTCTGCCTGATTGGACCTTGTTTTCACACAAATAAACCTAGAATGATGTGAAATTGTGCTTCGTGCAACATAATTCTGGGTGCCATTTAGAAACCATAAGTGCTAATGACTCCATTCTTTTTTGTGGTTGTAGGGGCTGTTGATTGGAGTACACTAAAACAAACCTGACCTCTCTAGGATATTCAAAAGCCAAGGTATAAGCCCACAAAGGTGTAACTTGACTACATCTTTAAAGTGACACCAGGCCCGGTGACCTTTGGGACATGGTTTGACCCCCCATAGGAATGTATGATCATCATGAAATGTTCAGATCACTTACAACTCAATAGATTCTACCTTCTTGTAACGTTCCAGCCTGATTGGACCTTGTTTTCACACAAATGGACCCAGAATGATGTGAAATTGTGCTTCGTGCAACATAATTCTGGGTGCCATTTAAAAACCATAAGTGCTAATGACTCCATTCCTTTTTGGGGTAATGGGGGCTGTTAATTGGAGTACTCTAAAACAAACCTGACCTCTCTAGGATATTCAGAAGCCAAGTTATAAGCCCACAAAGGTGTAATTGGAATACTTCTTTAAAGTGACACCAGGCCCGGTGACCTTTGGGACATGGTTTGACCCCCTATAGGAATATGCGATCATCATGAAATGTTCAGATCACTTACAACTCAATAGATTCTACATTCTTGTAGAGTTTCAGCCAGATTGGACCTTGTTTTCACACAAATGGACCCAGAATGATGTGACATTGTGCTTTGTGCAACATAATTCTGGGTGCCATTTACAAACCATAAGTGCTAATGACTCCATTCCTTTTTGTGGTTTTAGGGGCTGTTGATTGGAGTACACTAAAACAAACCTGATCTCTCTAGGACATTCAGAAGCCAAGTTATAAGCCCACAAATGTGTAACTGGACTACTTCTTTAAATTGAGACCAGATCCGGTGACCTTTGGGACATGGTTTGACCCCAATAGGAAAGTGCTATGATCATGAAACGTTCAGATCACTTACAACTCAATAGATTCTGCCTTCCTGTAACGTTTCAGCCTGATTGGACCTTGTTTTCACACAAATGAACCCAGAATGATGTGAAATTGTGCTTCGTGCAACATAATTCTGGGTGCCATTTAAAACCATAAGTGCTAATGACTCCATTCCTTTTTGGGGTGATGGGGGCTGTTAATTGGAGTACTCTAAAACAAACCTGACCTCTCTAGGATATTCAGAAGCCAAGTTATAAGCCCACAAAGGTGTAACTGGAATACTTCTTTAAAGTGACACCAGGCCCGGTGACCTTTGGGACATGGTTTGACCCCCTATAGGAATGTGCGATCATCATGAAACGTTCAGATAACTTACAACTCAATAGATTCTACATTCTTGTAGAGTTTCAGCCTGATTGGACCTTGTTTTCACACAAATGGACCCAGAATGATGTGACATTGTGCTTTGTGCAACATAACTCTGGGTGCCATTTACAAACCATAAGTGCTAATGACTCCATTCCTTTTTGTGGTTTTAGGGGCTGTTGATTGGAGTACACTAAAACAAACCTGATCTCTCTAGGACATTCAGAAGCCAAGTTATAAGCCCACAAATGTGTAACTGGACTACTTCTTTAAATTGAGACCATATCCGGTGACCTTTGGGACATGGTTTGACCCCCTTAGGAAAGTGCTATGATCATGAAACGTTCAGATCACTTACAACTGAATAGATTCTACCTTCCTGTAACGTTTCAGCCTGATTGGACCTTGTTTTCACACAAATGAACCCAGAATGATGTGAAATTGTTCTTCGTGCAACATAATTCTGGGTGCCATTTACAAACCATAAGTGCTAATGACTCCATTCCTTTTTGGGGTAATGGGGGCTGATAAATGGAGTACTCTAAAACAAACCTGACCTTTCTAGGATATTCAGTAGCCAAGTTATAAGCCTACAAAGGTGTAACTGGACTACTTCTTTAAAGTGACACCAGGCCCGGTGACCTTTGGGACATGGTTTGACCCCCTATAGGAATGTGCGATCATCATGAAACGTTCAGATCACTTACAACTCAATAGATTCTACCTTCTTGTAACGTTTCAGCCTGATTGGACCTTGTTTTCACACAAATGGACCCAGAATGATGTGAAATTGTGCTTCGTGCAACATAATTCTGGGTACCATTTACAAACCATAAGTACTAATGACTCCATTCTTTTTTGTGGTTGTAGGGGCTGTTGACTGGAGTACACTAAAAAAACCTGACCTCTCTAGGACATTCAGAAGCCAAGTTATAAGCCCACAAAGGTGTAACTGGACTACTTCTTTAAAGTGACACCAGGCCCGGTGACCTTTGGGACATGGTTTTTCCCCTATAAGAATGTGCGATCATCATGAAACATTCAGATCAATTACAACTCAATAGATTTTACCTTCTTGTAACGTTTCATTCTGTTTGGACCTTGTTTTCACACAAATGGACCCAGAATGATGTGAAATTGTGCTTTGTGCAACATAATTCTGGGTGCCATTTCCAAACCATAAGTGCTAATGACTCCATTCCTTTTTGTGGTTGTAGGGGCTGTTGATTGGAGTACACTAAAACAAACCTGATCTCTCTAGGACATTCAGAAGCCAAGTTATAAGCCCACAAATGTGTAACTGGACTACTTTAAATATACACCAGGTCCGGTTACCTTTGCGACATGGTTTGACCCCCTTAGGAAAGTGCTATCATCATGAAACGTTCAGTTCACTTACAACTCAATAGATTCTACCTTCTTGTAACGTTTCTGCCTGATTGGACCTTGTTTTCACACAAATGAACCTAGAATGATGTGATATTGTGCTTCGTGCAACATAATTCTGGGTGCCATTTAGAAACCATAAGTGCTAATGACTCCATTCTTTTTTTGGTTGTAGGGGCTGTTGATTGGAGCACACTAAAACAAACCTGACCTCTCTAGGATATTCAAAAGCCAAGTTATAAGCCCACAAAGGTGTAACTGGACTACTTCTTTAAATTGAGACCAGATCCGGTGACCTTTGGGACATGGTTTGACCCCCTTAGGAAAGTGCTATCATCATGAAACATTCAGATCACTTACAACTCAATAGATTCTACCTTCCTGTAACGTTTCAGCCTGATTGGACCTTGTTTTCACACAAATGAACCCAGAATGATGTGAAATTGTGCTTCGTGCAACATAATTCTGGGTGCCATTTACAAACCATAAGTGCTAATGACTCCATTCCTTTTGGGGGTAATGGGGGCTGTTAATTGGAGTACTCTAAAACAAACCTGACCTTTCTAGGATATTCAGAAGCCAAGTTATAAGCCCACAAAGGTGTAACTGGACTACTTCTTTAAAGTGACACCAGGCCCGGTGACCTTTGGGACATGGTTTGACCCCCTATAGGAATGTGCGATCATCATGAAACGTTCAGATCACTTACAACTCAATAGATTCTACCTTTTTGTAACGTTTCAGCCTGATTGGACCTTGTTTTCACACAAATGGACCCAGAATGATGTGAAATTGTGCTTCGTGCAACATAATTCTGGGTACCATTTACAAACCATAAGTACTAATGACTCAATTCTTTATTGTGGTTGTAGGGGCTGTTGATTGGAGTACACTAAAACAAACCTGACCTCTCTAGGACATTCGAAGCCAAGTTATAAGCCCACAAAGGTGTAACTGGACTACTTCTTTAAAGTGACACCAGGCCCGGTGACCTTTGGGACATGGTTTTACCCCTATAAGACTGTGCGATCATCATGAAACGTTCAGATCACTTACAACTCAATAGATTCTACCTTCTTGTAACGTTTCATTCTGATTGGACCTTGTTTTCACACAAATGCACCCAGAATGATGTGAAATTGTGCTTTGTGCAACATAATTCTGGGTGCCATTTCCAAACAATTAGTGCTAATGACTCCATTCCTTTTTGTGGTTGTAGGGGCTGTTGATTGGAGTACACTAAAACAAACCTGACATCTCTAGGACATTCAGAAGCCAAGTTATAAGCCCACAAATGTGTAACTGGACTACTTCTTTAAATATACACCAGGTCCGGTTACCTTTGCGACATGGTTTGACCCCCTTAGGAAAGTGCTATCATCATGAAACGTTCAGATCACTTACAACTCAATAGATTCTACTTTCTTGTAACGTTTCTGCCTGATTGGACCTTGTTTTCACACAAATAAACCTAGAATGATGTGAAATTGTGCTTCGTGCAACATAATTCTGGGTGCCATTTAGAAACCATAAGTGCTAATGACTCCATTCTTTTTTGTGGTTGTAGGGGCTGTTGATTGGAGTACACTAAAACAAACCTGACCTCTCTAGGATATTCAAAAGCCAAGGTATAAGCCCACAAAGGTGTAACTTGACTACATCTTTAAAGTGACACCAGGCCCGGTGACCTTTGGGACATGGTTTGACCCCCCATAGGAATGTATGATCATCATGAAATGTTCAGATCACTTACAACTCAATAGATTCTACCTTCTTGTAACGTTCCAGCCTGATTGGACCTTGTTTTCACACAAATGGACCCAGAATGATGTGAAATTGTGCTTCGTGCAACATAATTCCTGGTGCCATTTAAAAACCATAAGTGCTAATGACTCCATTCCTTTTTGGGGTAATGGGGGCTGTTAATTGGAGTACTCTAAAACAAACCTGACCTCTCTAGGATATTCAGAAGCCAAGTTATAAGCCCACAAAGGTGTAATTGGAATACTTCTTTAAAGTGACACCAGGCCCGGTGACCTTTGGGACATGGTTTGACCCCCTATAGGAATATGCGATCATCATGAAATGTTCAGATCACTTACAACTCAATAGATTCTACATTCTTGTAGAGTTTCAGCCAGATTGGACCTTGTTTTCACACAAATGGACCCAGAATGATGTGACATTGTGCTTTGTGCAACATAATTCTGGGTGCCATTTACAAACCATAAGTGCTAATGACTCCATTCCTTTTTGTGGTTTTAGGGGCTGTTGATTGGAGTACACTAAAACAAACCTGATCTCTCTAGGACATTCAGAAGCCAAGTTATAAGCCCACAAATGTGTAACTGGACTACTTCTTTAAATTGAGACCAGATCCGGTGACCTTTGGGACATGGTTTGACCCCAATAGGAAAGTGCTATGATCATGAAACGTTCAGATCACTTACAACTCAATAGATTCTGCCTTCCTGTAACGTTTCAGCCTGATTGGACCTTGTTTTCACACAAATGAACCCAGAATGATGTGAAATTGTGCTTCGTGCAACATAATTCTGGGTGCCATTTAAAAACCATAAGTGCTAATGACTCCATTCCTTTTTGGGGTGATGGGGGCTGTTAATTGGAGTACTCTAAAACAAACCTGACCTCTCTAGGATATTCAGAAGCCAAGTTATAAGCCCACAAAGGTGTAACTGGAATACTTCTTTAAAGTGACACCAGGCCCGGTGACCTTTGGGACATGGTTTGACCCCCTATAGGAATGTGCGATCATCATGAAACGTTCAGATCACTTACAACTCAATAGATTCTACATTCTTGTAGAGTTTCAGCCTGATTGGACCTTGTTTTCACACAAATGGACCCAGAATGATGTGACATTGTGCTTTGTGCAACATAACTCTGGGTGCCATTTACAAACCATAAGTGCTAATGACTCCATTCCTTTTTGTGGTTTTAGGGGCTGTTGATTGGAGTACACTAAAACAAACCTGATCTCTCTAGGACATTCAGAAGCCAAGTTATAAGCCCACAAATGTGTAACTGGACTACTTCTTTAAATTGAGACCATATCCGGTGACCTTTGGGACATGGTTTGACCCCCTTAGGAAAGTGCTATGATCATGAAACGTTCAGATCACTTACAACTGAATAGATTCTACCTTCCTGTAACGTTTCAGCCTGATTGGACCTTGTTTTCACACAAATGAACCCAGAATGATGTGAAATTGTTCTTTGTGCAACATAATTCTGGGTGCCATTTACAAACCATAAGTGCTAATGACTCCATTCCTTTTTGGGGTAATGGGGGCTGATAAATGGAGTACTCTAAAACAAACCTGACCTTTCTAGGATATTCAGTAGCCAAGTTATAAGCCTACAAAGGTGTAACTGGACTACTTCTTTAAAGTGACACCAGGCCCGGTGACCTTTGGGACATGGTTTGACCCCCTATAGGAATGTGCGATCATCATGAAACGTTCAGATCACTTACAACTCAATAGATTCTACCTTCTTGTAACGTTTCAGCCTGATTGGACCTTGTTTTCACACAAATGGACCCAGAATGATGTGAAATTGTGCTTCGTGCAACATAATTCTGGGTACCATTTACAAACCATAAGTACTAATGACTCCATTCTTTTTTGTGGTTGTAGGGGCTGTTGACTGGAGTACACTAAAAAAACCTGACCTCTCTAGGACATTCAGAAGCCAAGTTATAAGCCCACAAAGGTGTAACTGGACTACTTCTTTAAAGTGACACCAGGCCCGGTGACCTTTGGGACATGGTTTTTCCCCTATAAGAATGTGCGATCATCATGAAACATTCAGATCAATTACAACTCAATAGATTTTACCTTCTTGTAACGTTTCATTCTGTTTGGACCTTGTTTTCACACAAATGGACCCAGAATGATGTGAAATTGTGCTTTGTGCAACATAATTCTGGGTGCCATTTCCAAACCATAAGTGCTAATGACTCCATTCCTTTTTGTGGTTGTAGGGGCTGTTGATTGGAGTACACTAAAACAAACCTGATCTCTCTAGGACATTCAGAAGCCAAGTTATAAGCCCACAAATGTGTAACTGGACTACTTTAAATATACACCAGGTCCGGTTACCTTTGCGACATGGTTTGACCCCCTTAGGAAAGTGCTATCATCATGAAACGTTCAGTTCACTTACAACTCAATAGATTCTACCTTCTTGTAACGTTTCTGCCTGATTGGACCTTGTTTTCACACAAATGAACCTAGAATGATGTGATATTGTGCTTCGTGCAACATAATTCTGGGTGCCATTTAGAAACCATAAGTGCTAATGACTCCATTCTTTTTTTGGTTGTAGGGGCTGTTGATTGGAGCACACTAAAACAAACCTGACCTCTCTAGGATATTCAAAAGCCAAGGTATAAGCCCACAAAGGTGTAACTTGACTACTTCTTTAAAGTGACACCAGGCCCGGTGACCTTTGGGACATGGTTTGACCCCCTATAGGACTGTGCGATCATCATGAATCGTTCAGATCACTTACAACTCAATAGATTCTACCTTCCTGTAACGTTTCAGCCTTATTGGACCTTGTTTTCACACAAATGAACCCAGAAAGATGTGAAATTGTGCTTCGTGCAACATAATTCTGGGTGCCATTTAAAAACCATAAGTGATAATGACTCCATTCCTTTTGGGGGTAATAGGGGCTGTTAATTGGAGTACTCTAAAACAAACCTGACCTCTCTAGGATATTCAGAAGCCAAGTTATATGCCCACAAATGTGTAACTAGACTACTTCTTTAAAGTGACACCAGGCCCGGTGACCTTTGGGACATGGTTTGACCCCCTATAGGAATGTGCGATCATCATGAAACGTTCAGATCACTTACAACTCAATAGATTCTTCCTTCTTGTAACGTTTCAGCCTGATTGGACCTTGTTTTCACACAAAAGGACCCAGAATGATGTGAAATAATGCTTTGTGCAACATAATTCTGGTTGCCATTTACAAACCACAAGTGCTAATGACTCCATTCCTTTTTGTGGTTGTAGGGGCTGTTGATTGGAGTACACTAAAACAAACCTGACCTCTCTAGGACATTCAGAAGCCAATTTATAAGCCCACAAAGGTGTAACTGGACTACTTCTTTAAATTGACACCAGATCCGGTGACCTTTGGGACATGGTTTGACCCCCTTAGGAAAGTGCTATCATCATGAAACGTTCAGATCACTTACAACTCAATAGATTCTACCTTCCTGTAACGTTTCAGCCTGATTGGACCTTATTTTCACACAAATGAACCCAGAATGATGTGAAATTGTGCTTCGTGCAACATAATTCTGGGTGCCATTTACAAACCATAAGTGCTAATGACTCCATTCTTTTTTGTGGTTGTAGGGGCTGTTGATTGGAGCACACTAAAACAAACCTGACCTCTCTAGGATATTCAAAAGCCAAGTTATAAGCCCACAAAGGTGTAACTTGACTACTTCTTTAAATTGACACCAGGCCCGGTGACCTTTGGGACATGGTTTGACCCCCTATAGGAATGTGCGATCATCATGAAACGTTCAGATCACTTACAACTCAATAGATTCTACATTCTTGTAGAGTTTCAGCCTGATTGGACCTTGTTTTCACACAAATGGACCCAGAATGATGTGACATTGTGCTTTGTGCAACATAATTCTGGGTGCCATTTACAAACCATAAGTGCTAATGACTCCATTCCTTTTTGTGGTTTTAGGGGCTGTTGATTGGAGTACACTAAACAAACCTGATCTCTCTAGGACATTCAGAAGCCAAGTTATAAGCCCACAAATGTGTAACTGCACTACTTCTTTAAATTGAGACCAGATCCGGTGACCTTTGGGACATGGTTTGACCCCCTTAGGAAAGTGCTATGATCATGAAACGTTCAGATCACTTACAACTCAATAGATTCTACCTTCCTGTAACGTTTCAGCCTGATTGGACCTTGTTTTCACACAAATGAACCCAGAATGATGTGAAATTGTGCTTCGTGCAACATAATTCTGGGTGCCATTTACAAACCACAAGTGCTAATGACTCCATTCCCTTTTTGGGGTAATGGGGGCTGTTAAATGGAGTACTCTAAAACAAACCTGACCTTTCTAGGATATTCAGTAGCCAAGTTATAAGCCTACAAAGGTGTAACTGGACTACTTCTTTAAAGTGACACCAGGCCCGGTGACCTTTGGGACATGGTTTGACCCCCTTTAGGAATGTGCGATCATCATGAAACGTTCAGATCACTTACAACTCAATAGATTCTACCTTCTTGTAACGTTTCAGCCTGATTGGACCTTGTTTTCACACAAATGGACCCAGAATGATGTGAAATTGTGCTTCGTGCAACATAATTCTGGGTACCATTTACAAACCATAAGTACTAATGACTCCATTCCTTTTTGTGGTTGTAGGGGCTGTTGATTGGAGTACACTAAAACAAACCTGATCTCTCCAGGACATTCAGAAGCCAAGTTATAAGCCCACAAATGTGTAACTGGACTACTTCTTTAAAGTGACACCAGGCCCGGTGACCTTTGGGACATGGTTTTACCCCTATAAGAATGTGCGATCATCATGAAACGTTCAGATCACTTACAACTCAATAGATTCTACCTTCTTGTAACGTTTCATTCTGTTTGGACCTTGTTTTCACACAAATGGACCCAGAATGATGTGAAATTGTGCTTTGTGCAACATAATTCTGGGTGCCATTTCCAAACCATAAGTGCTAATGACTCCATTCCTTTTTGTGGTTGTAGGGGCTGTTGATTGGAGTACACTAAAACAAACCTGATCTCTCTAGGACATTCAGAAGCCAAGTTATAAGCCCACAAATGTGTAACTGGACTACTTCTTTAAATATACACCAGGTCCGGTTACCTTTGCGACATGGTTTGACCCCCTTAGGAAAGTGCTATCATCATGAAACGTTCAGATCACTTACAACTCAATAGATTCTACCTTCTTGTAACGTTTCCGCCTGATTGGACCTTGTTTTCACACAAATGAACCTAGAATGATGTGATATTGTGCTTCGTGCAACATAATTCTGGGTGCCATTTAGAAACCATAAGTGCTAATGACTCCATTCTTTTTTTGGTTGTAGGGGCTGTTGATTGGAGTACACTAAAACAAACCTGACCTCTCTAGGATATTCAAAAGCCAAGGTATAAGCCCACAAAGGTGTAACTTGACTACTTCTTTAATGTGACACCAGGCCCGGTGACCTTTGGGACATGGTTTGACCCCCTATAGGAATGTGCGATCATCATGAATCGTTCAGATCACTTACAACTCAATAGATTCTACCTTCCTGTAACGTTTCAGCCTGATTGGACCTTGTTTTCACACAAATGAACCCAGAAAGATGTGAAATTGTGCTTCGTGCAACATAATTCTGGGTGCCATTTAAAAACCACAAGTGATAATGACTCCATTCCTTTTGGGGGTAATAGGGGCTGTTAATTGGAGTACTCTAAAACAAACCTTACCTCTCTAGGATATTCAGAAGCCAAGTTATAAGCCCACAAATGTGTAACTAGACTACTTCTTTAAAGTGACACCAGGCCCGGTGACCTTTGGGACATGGGTTGACCCCCTATAGGAATGTGCGATCATCATGAAACGTTCAGATCACTTACAACTCAATAGATTCTGCCTTCCTGTAACGTTTCAGCCTGATTGGACCTTGTTTTCACACAAATGAACCCAGAATGATGTGAAATTGTGCTTCGTGCAACATAATTCTGGGTGCCGTTTAAAAACCATAAGTGCTAATGACTCCATTCCTTTTTGGGGTGATGGGGGCTGTTAATTGGAGTACTCTAAAACAAACCTGACCTCTCTAGGATATTCAGAAGCCAAGTTATAAGCCCACAAAGGTGTAAATGGAATACTTCTTTAAAGTGACACCAGGCCCGGTGACCTTTGGGACATGGTTTGACCCCCTATAGGAATGTGCGATCATCATGAAACGTTCAGATCACTTACAACTCAATAGATTCTACATTCTTGTAGAGTTTCAGCCTGATTGGACCTTGTTTTCACACAAATGGACCCAGAATGATGTGATATTGTGCTTTGTGCAACATAATTCTGGGTGCCATTTACAAACCATAAGTGCTAATGACTCCATTCCTTTTTGTGGTTTTAGGGGCTGTTGATTGGAGTACACTAAAACAAACCTGACCTTTCTAGGATATTCAGTAGCCAAGTTATAAGCCTACAAAGGTGTAACTGGACTACTTCTTTAAAGTGACACCAGGCCCGGTGACCTTTGGGACATGGTTTTTCCCCTATAAGAATGTGCGATCATCATGAAACGTTCAGATCACTTACAACTCAATAGATTCTACCTTCTTGTAACGTTTCATTCTGTTTGGACCTTGTTTTCACACAAATGGACCCAGAATGATGTGAAATTGTGCTTTGTGCAACATAATTCTGGGTGCCATTTCCAAACCATAAGTGCTAATGACTCCATTCCTTTTTGTGGTTGTAGGGGCTGTTGATTGGAGTACACTAAAACAAACCTGATCTCTCTAGGACATTCAGAAGCCAAGTTATGAGCCCACAAATGTGTAACTGGAATACTTCTTTAAATATACACCAGGTCCGGTTACCTTTGCGACATGGTTTGACCCCCTTAGGAAAGTGCTATCATCATGAAACGTTCAGATCACTTACAACTCAATAGATTCTACCTTCTTGTAACGTTTCTGCCTGATTGGACCTTGTTTTCACACAAATGAACCTAGAATGATGTGATATTGTGCTTCGTGCAACATAATTCTGGGTGCAATTTAGAAACCATAAGTGCTAATGACTCCATTCTTTTTTTGGTTGTAGGGGCTGTTGATTGGAGTACACTAAAACAAACCTGACCTCTCTAGGATATTCAAAAGCCAAGGTATAAGCCCACAAAGGTGTAACTTGACTACTTCTTTAAATTGACACCAGGCCCGGTGACCTTTGGGACATGGTTTGACCCCCTATAGGACTGTGCGATCATCATGAATCGTTCAGATCACTTACAACTCAATAGATTCTACCTTCCTGTAACGTTTCAGCCTGATTGGACCTTGTTTTCACACAAATGAACCCAGAAAGATGTAAAATTGTGCTTCGTGCAACATAATTCTGGGTGCCATTTAAAAACCATAAGTGATAATGACTCCATTCCTTTTGGGGGTAATAGGGGCTGTTAAGTGGAGTACTCTAAAACAAACCTGACCTCTCTAGGATATTCAGAAGCCAAGTTATAAGCCCACAAATGTGTAACTAGACTACTTCTTTAAAGTGACACCAGGCCCGGTGACCTTTGGGACATGGTTTGACCCCCTATAGGAATGTGCGATCATCATGAAACGTTCAGATCACTTACAACTCAATAGATTCTTCCTTCTTGTAACGTTTCAGCCTGATTGGACCTTGTTTTCACACAAAAGGACCCAGAATGATGTGAAATAATGCTTTGTGCAACATAATTCTGGTTGCCATTTACAAACCACAAGTGCTAATGACTCCATTCCTTTTTGTGGTTGTAGGGGCTGTTTATTGGAGTACACTAAAACAAACCTGACCTCTCTAGGACATTCAGAAGCCAATTTATAAGCCCACAAAGGTGTAACTGGACTACTTCTTTAAATTGACACCAGATCCGGTGACCTTTGGGACATGGTTTGACCCCCTTAGGAAAGTGCTATCATCATGAAACGTTCAGATCACTTACAACTCAATAGATTCTACATTCTTGTAGAGTTTCAGCCTGATTGGACCTTGTTTTCACACAAATGGACCCAGAATGATGTGACATTGTGCTTTGTGCAACATAATTCTGGGTGCCATTTACAAACCATAAGTGTTAATGACTCCATTCCTTTTTGTGGTTTTAGGGGCTGTTGATTGGAGTACACTAAAACAAACCTGATCTCTCTAGGACATTCAGAAGCCAAGTTATAAGCCCACAAATGTGTAACTGCACTACTTCTTTAAATTGAGACCAGATCCGGTGACCTTTGCAACATGGTTTGACCCCCTTAGGAAAGTGCTATCATCATGAAACGTTCAGATCACTTACAACTCAATAGATTCTACCTTCTTGTAACGTTTCTGCCTGATTGGACCTTGTTTTCACACAAATGAACCTAGAATGATGTGATATTGTGCTTCGTGCAACATAATTCTGGGTGCCATTTAGAAACCATAAGTGCTAATGACTCCATTCCTTTTTGGGGTAATGGGGGCTGTTAAATGGAGTACTCTAAAACAAACCTGACCTTTCTAGGATATTCAGTAGCCAAGTTATAAGCCTACAAAGGTGTAACTGGACTACTTCTTTAAAGTGACACCAGGCCCGGTGACCTTTGGGACATGGTTTGACCCCCTATAGCAATGTGCGATCATCATGAAACGTTCATATCACTTACATCTCAATAGATTCTACCTTCTTGTAACGTTTCAGCCTGATTGGACCTTGTTTTCACACAAATGGACCCAGAATGATGTGAAATTGTGCTTCGTGCAACATAATTCTGGGTACCATTTACAAACCATAAGTACTAATGACTCCATTCTTTTTTGTGGTTGTAGGGGCTGTTGATTGGATTACACTAAAACAAACCTGACCTCTCTAGGACATTCAGAAGCCAAGTTATAAGCCCACAAATGTGTAACTGGACTACTTCTTTAAAGTGACACCAGGCCCGGTGACCTTTGGGACATGGTTTTACCCCTATAAGAATGTGCGATCATCATGAAACGTTCAGATCACTTACAACTCAATAGATTCTACCTTCTTGTAACGTTTCATTCTGTTTGGACCTTGTTTTCACACAAATGGACCCAGAATGATGTGAAATTGTGCTTTGTGCAACATAATTCTGGGTGCCATTTCCAAACCATAAGTGCTAATGACTCCATTCCTTTTTGTGGTTGTAGGGGCTGTTGATTGGAGTACACTAAAACAAACCTGATCTCTCTAGGACATTCAGAAGCCAAGTTATAAGCCCACAAATGTGTAACTGGACTACTTCTTTAAATATACACCAGGTCCGGTTACCTTTGCAACATGGTTTGACCCCCTTAGGAAAGTGCTATCATCATGAAACGTTCAGATCACTTACAACTCAATAGATTCTACCTTCTTGTAACGTTTCTGCCTGATTGGACCTTGTTTTCACACAAATGAACCTAGAATGATGTGATATTGTGCTTTGTGCAACATAATTCTGGATGCCATTTAGAAACCATAAGTGCTAATGACTCCATTCTTTTTTTGGTTGTAGGGGCTGTTGATTGGAGTACACTAAAACAAACCTGACCTCTCTAGGATATTCAAAAGCCAAGGTATAAGCCCACAAAGGTGTAACTTGACTACTTCTTTAGAGTGACACCAGGCCCGGTGACCTTTGGGACATGGTTTGACCCCCTATACGAATGTGCGATCATCATGAAACGTTCAGATCACTTACAACTCAATAGATTCTACCTTCTTGTAACGTTTCAGCCTGATTGGACCTTGTTTTTACACAAATGAACCCAGAATGATGTGAAATTCTGCTTCGTGCAACATAATTCTGGGTGCCATTTACAAACCATAAGTGCTGATGACTCCATTCCTTTTTGTGAATGTAGGGGCTGTTTATTGGAGTACATTAAAACAAACCTGACCTCTCTAGGACATTCAAAAGCCAAGTTATAAGCCCACAAATGTGTAACTGCACTACTTCTTTAAATTGAGACCAGATCCGGTGACCTTTGCAACATGGTTTGACCCCCTTAGGAAAGTGCTATCATCATGAAACGTTCAGATCACTTACAACTCAATAGATTCTACCTTCTTGTAACGTTTCTGCCTGATTGGACCTTGTTTTCACACAAATGAACCTAGAATGATGTGATATTGTGCTTTGTGCAACATAATTCTGGGTGCCATTTAGAAACCATAAGTGCTAATGACTCCATTCTTTTTTTGGTTGTAGGGGCTGTTGATTGGAGTACACTAAAACAAACCTGACCTCTCTAGGATATTCAAAAGCCAAGGTATAAGCCCACAAAGGTGTAACTTGACTACTTCTTTAGAGTGACACCAGGCCCGGTGACCTTTGGGACATGGTTTGACCCCCTATAGGAATGTGCGATCATCATGAATCGTTCAGATCACTTACAACTCAATAGATTCTACCTTCCTGTAACGTTTCAGCCTGATTGGACCTTGTTTTCACACAAATGAACCCAGAAAGATGTGAAATTGTGCTTCGTGCAACATAATTCTGGGTGCCATTTAAAAACCACAAGTGATAATGACTCCATTCCTTTTGGGGGTAATAGGGGCTGTTAATTGGAGTACTCTAAAACAAACCTTACATCTCTAGGATATTCAGAAGCCAAGTTATAAGCCCACAAATGTGTAACTAGACTACTTCTTTAAAGTGACACCATTCCCGGTGACCTTTGGGACATGGGTTGACCCCCTATAGGAATGTGCGATGATCATGAAACGTTCAGATCACTTACAACTCAATAGATTCTACCTTCTTGTAACGTTTCAGCCTGATTGGACCTTGTTTTTACACAAATGAACCCAGAATGATGTGAAATTGTGCTTCGTGCAACATAATTCTGGGTGCCATTTAAAAACCATAAGTGCTAATGACTCCAATCCTTTTTGTGGTTGTAGGGGCTGTTGATTGGAGTACACTAAAACAAACCTGATCTCTCTGGGACATTCAGAAGCCAATTTATAGGCCCACAAATGTGTAACTGGACTACTTCTTTAAATTGACACCAGATCCGGTGACCTTTGGGACATGGTTTGACCCCCTTAGGAAAGTGCTATGATCATGAAACGTTCAGATCACTTACAACTCAATAGATTCTACCTTCCTGTAACGTTTCAGCCTGATTGGACCTTGTTTTCACACAAATGAACCCAGAATGATGTGAAATTGTGCTTCGTGCAACATAATTCTGGGTGCCATTTACAAACCATAAGTGCTAATGACTCCATTCCTTTTTGGGGTAATGGGGGCTGTTAAATGGAGTACTCTAAAACAAACCTGACCTTTCTAGGATATTCAGTAGCCAAGTTATAAGCCTACAAAGGTGTAACTGGACTACTTCTTTAAAGTGACACCAGGCCCGGTGACCTTTGGGACATGGTTTGACCCCCTATAGCAATGTGCGATCATCATGAAACGTTCATATCACTTACATCTCAATAGATTCTACCTTCTTGTAACGTTTCAGCCTGATTGGACCTTGTTTTCACACAAATGGACCCAGAATGATGTGAAATTGTGCTTCGTGCAACATAATTCTGGGTACCATTTACAAACCATAAGTACTAATGACTCCATTCTTTTTTGTGGTTGTAGGGGCTGTTGATTGGATTACACTAAAACAAACCTGACCTCTCTAGGACATTCAGAAGCCAAGTTATAAGCCCACAAATGTGTAACTGGACTACTTCTTTAAAGTGACACCAGGCCCGGTGACCTTTGGGACATGGTTTTACCCCTATAAGAATGTGCGATCATCATGAAACGTTCAGATCACTTACAACTCAATAGATTCTACCTTCTTGTAACGTTTCATTCTGTTTGGACCTTGTTTTCACACAAATGGACCCAGAATGATGTGAAATTGTGCTTTGTGCAACATAATTCTGGGTGCCATTTCCAAACCATAAGTGCTAATGACTCCATTCCTTTTTGTGGTTGTAGGGGCTGTTGATTGGAGTACACTAAAACAAACCTGATCTCTCTAGGACATTCAGAAGCCAAGTTATAAGCCCACAAATGTGTAACTGGACTACTTCTTTAAATATACACCAGGTCCGGTTACCTTTGCAACATGGTTTGACCCCCTTAGGAAAGTGCTATCATCATGAAACGTTCAGATCACTTACAACTCAATAGATTCTACCTTCTTGTAACGTTTCTGCCTGATTGGACCTTGTTTTCACACAAATGAACCTAGAATGATGTGATATTGTGCTTTGTGCAACATAATTCTGGATGCCATTTAGAAACCATAAGTGCTAATGACTCCATTCTTTTTTTGGTTGTAGGGGCTGTTGATTGGAGTACACTAAAACAAACCTGACCTCTCTAGGATATTCAAAAGCCAAGGTATAAGCCCACAAAGGTGTAACTTGACTACTTCTTTAGAGTGACACCAGGCCCGGTGACCTTTGGGACATGGTTTGACCCCCTATACGAATGTGCGATCATCATGAATCGTTCAGATCACTTACAACTCAATAGATTCTACCTTCCTGTAACGTTTCAGCCTGATTGGACCTTGTTTTCACACAAATGAACCCAGAAAGATGTGAAATTGAGCTTCGTGCAACATAATTCTGGGTGCCATTTAAAAACCACAAGTGATAATGACTCCATTCCTTTTGGGGGTAATAGGGGCTGTTAATTGGAGTACTCTAAAACAAACCTTACCTCTCTAGGATATTCAGAAGCCAAGTTATAAGCACACAAATGTGTAACTAGACTACTTCTTTAAAGTGACACCAGGCCCGGTGACCTTTGGGACATGGGTTGACCCCCTATAGGAATGTGCGATCATCATGAAACGTTCAGATCACTTACAACTCAATAGATTCTACCTTCTTGTAACGTTTCAGCCTGATTGGACCTTGTTTTTACACAAATGAACCCAGAATGATGTGAAATTGTGCTTCGTGCAACATAATTCTGGGTGCCATTTAAAAACCATAAGTGCTAATGACTCCATTCCTTTTTGTGGTTGTAGGGGCTGTTGATTGGAGTACACTAAAACAAACCTGATCTCTCTAGGACATTCAGAAGCCAATTTATAGGCCCACAAATGTGTAACTGGACTACTTCTTTAAATTGACACCAGATCCGGTGACCTTTGGGACATGGTTTGACCCCCTTAGGAAAGTGCTATCATCATGAAACATTCAGATCACTTACAACTCAATAGATTCTAACTTCCTGTAACGTTTCAGCCTGATTGGACCTTGTTTTCACACAAATGAACCCAGAATGATGTGAAATTGTGCTTCGTGCAACATAATTCTGGGTGCCATTTACAAACCATAAGTGCTAATGACTCCATTCTTTTTTGTGGTTGTAGGGGCTGTTGATTGGAGCACACTAAAACAAACCTGACCTCTCTAGGATATTCAAAAGCCAAGTTATAAGCCCACAAAGGTGTAACTTGACCACTTCTTTAAAGTGACACCAGGCCCGGTGACCTTTGGGACATGGTTTGACCCCCTATAGGAATGTGTGATCATCATGAAACGTTCAGATCACTTACAACTCAATAGATTCTACCTTCCTGTAACGTTTCAGCCTGATTGGACCTTGTTTTCACACAAATAAACCCAGAATGATGTGAAATTGTGCTTCGTGCAACATAATTCTGGGTGCCATTTAAAAACCATAAGTGCTAATGACTCCATTCCTTTTTGGGGTGATGGGGGCTGTTAATTGGAGTACTCTAAAACAAAACTGACCTCTCTAGGATATTCAGAAGCCAAGTTATAAGCCCACAAAGGTGTAACTGGAATACTTCTTTAAAGTGACACCAGGCCCGGTGACCTTTGGGACATGGTTTGACCCCCTATAGGAATGTGCGATCATCATGAAACGTTCAGATCACTTACAACTCAATAGATTCTACATTCTTGTAGAGTTTCAGCCTGATTGGACCTTGTTTTCACACAAATGGACCCAGAATGATGTGACATTGTGCTTTGTGCAACATAATTCTGGGTGCCATTTACAAACCATAAGTGCTAATGACTCCATTCCTTTTTGTGGTTTTAGGGGCTGTTGATTGGAGTACACTAAAACAAACCTGATCTCTCTAGGACATTCAGAAGCCAAGTTATAAGCCCACAAATGTGTAACTGCACTACTTCTTTAAATTGAGACCAGATCCGGTGACCTTTGGGACATGGTTTGACCCCCTTAGGAAAGTGCTATGATCATGAAACATTCAGATCACTTACAACTCAATAGATTCTACCTTCCTGTAACGTTTCAGCCTGATTGGACCTTGTTTTCACACAAATGACCCCAGAATGATGTGAAATTGTGCTTCGTGCAACATAATTCGGGGTGCCATTTACAAACCATAAGTGCTAATGACTCCATTCCTTTTTGGGGTAATGGGGGCTGTTAAATGGAGTACTCTAAAACAAACCTGACCTTTCTAGGATATTCAGTAGCCAAGTTATAAGCCTACAAAGGTGTAACTGGACTACTTCTTTAAAGTGACACCAGGCCCGGTGACCTTTGGGACATGGTTTGACCCCCTATAGGAATGTGCGATCATCATGAAACGTTCAGATCACTTACAACTCAATAGATTCTACCTTCTTGTAACGTTTCAGCCTGATTGGACCTTGTTTTCACACAAATGGACCCAGAATGATGTGAAATTGTGCTTCGTGCAACATAATTCTGGGTACCATTTACAAACCATAAGTACTAATGACTCCATTCTTTTTTGTGGTTGTAGGGGCTGTTGATTGGAGTACACTAAAACAAACCTGACCTCTCTAGGACATTCAGAAGCCAAGTTATAAGCCCACAAAGGTGTAACTGGACTACTTCTTTAAAGTGACACCAGGCCCGGTGACCTTTGGGACATGGTTTTAACCCTATAAGAATGTGCGATCATCATGAAACGTTCAGATCACTTACAACTCAATAGATTCTACCTTCTTGTAACGTTTCATTCTGTTTGGACCTTGTTTTCACACAAATGGACCCAGAATGATGTGAAATTGTGCTTTGTGCAACATAATTCTGGGTGCCATTTCTAAACCATAAGTGCTAATGACTCCATTCCTTTTTGTGGTTGTAGGGGCTGTTGATTGGAGTACACTAAAACAAACCTGATCTCTCTAGGACATTCAGAAGCCAAGTTATAAGCCCACAAATGTGTAACTGGACTACTTCTTTAAATATACACCAGGTCCGGTTACCTTTGCAACATGGTTTGACCTCCTTAGGAAAGTGCTATCATCATGAAACGTTCAGATCACTTACAACTCAATAGATTCTACCTTCTTGTAACGTTTCTGCCTGATTGGACCTTGTTTTCACACAAATGAACCCAGAATGATGTGAAATTGTGCTTCGTGCAACATAATTCTCGGTGCCATTTAAAAACCATAAGTGCTAATGACTCCATTCCTTTTTGTGGTTGTAGGGGCTGTTGATTGGAGTACACTAAATCAAACCTGACCTCTCTAGGATATTCAAAAGCCAAGTTATAAGCCCACAAAGGTGTAACTTGACTACTTCTTTAAAGTGACACCAGGCCCGGTGACCTTTGGGACATGGTTTGACCCCCTATAGGAATGTGCGATCATCATGAAACGTTCAGATCACTTACAACTCAATAGATTCTTTCTTCTTGTAACGTTTCAGCCTGATTGGACCTTGTTTTCACACAAAAGGACCCAGAATGATGTGAAATAATGCTTTGTGCAACATAATTCTGGTTGCCATTTACAAACCACAAGTGCTAATGACTCCATTCCTTTTTGTGGTTGTAGGGGCTGTTGATTGGAGTACACTAAAACAAACCTGACCTCTCTAGGACATTCAGAAGCCAATTTATAAGCCCACAAAGGTGTAACTGGACTACTTCTTTAAATTGACACCAGATCCGGTGACCTTTGGGACATGGTTTGACCCCCTTAGGAAAGTGCTATCATCATGAAACGTTCAGATCACTTACAACTGAATAGATTCTATCTTCCTGTAACGTTTCAGCCTGATTGGACCTTGTTTTCACACAAATGAACCCAGAATGATGTGAAATTGTGCTTCGTGCAACATAATTCTGGGTGCCATTTACAAACCATAAGTGCTAATGACTCCATTCTTTTTTGTGGTTGTAGGGGCTGTTGATTGGAGTACACTAAAACAAACCTGACCTCTCTAGGACATTCAGAAGCCAATTTATAAGCCCACAAAGGTGTAACTGGACTACTTCTTTAAATTGACACCAGATCCGGTGACCTTTGGGACATGGTTTGACCCCCTTAGGAAAGTGCTATCATCATGAAACGTTCAGATCACTTACAACTCAATAGATTCTACCTTCCTGTAACGTTTCAGCCTGATTGGACCTTGTTTTCACACAAATAAACCCAGAATGATGTGAAATTGTGCTTCGTGCAACATAATTCTGGGTGCCATTTAAAAACCATAAGTGCTAATGACTCCATTCCTTTTTGGGGTGATGGGGGCTGTTAATTGGAGTACTCTAAAACAAACCTGACCTCTCTAGGATATTCAGAAGCCAAGTTATAAGCGAACAAAGGTGTAACTGGAATACTTCTTTAAAGTGACACCAGGCCCGGTGACCTTTGGGACATGGTTTGACCCCCTATAGGAATGTGCGATCATCATGAAACATTCAGATCACTTACAACTCAATAGATTCTACATTCTTGTAGAGTTTCAGCCTGATTGGACCTTGTTTTCACACAAATGGACCCAGAATGATGTGACATTGTGCTTTGTGCAACATAATTCTGGGTGCCATTTACAAACCATAAGTGCTAATGACTCCATTCCTTTTTGTGGTTTTAGGGGCTGTTGATTGGAGTACACTAAAACAAACCTGATCTCTCTAGGACATTCAGAAGCCAAGTTATAAGCCCACAAATGTGTAACTGCATTACTTCTTTAAATTGAGACCAGATCCGGTGACCTTTGGGACATGGTTTGACCCCCTTAGGAAAGTGCTATGATCATGAAACGTTCAGATCACTTACAACTCAATAGATTCTACCTTCCTGTAACGTTTCAGCCTGATTGGACCTTGTTTTCACACAAATGAACCCAGAATGATGTGAAATTGTGCTTCGTGCAACATAATTCGGGGTGCCATTTACAAACCATGAGTGCTAATGACTCCATTCCTTTTTGGGGTAATGGGGGCTGTTAAATGGAGTACTCTAAAACAAACCTGACCTTTCTAGGATATTCAGTAGCCAAGTTATAAGCCTACAAAGGTGTAACTGGACTACTTCTTTAAAGTGACACCAGGCCCGGTGACCTTTGGGACATGGTTTGACCCCCTATAGGAATGTGCGATCATCATGAAACGTTCAGATCACTTACAACTCAATAGATTCTACCTTCTTGTAACGTTTCAGCCTGATTGGACCTTGTTTTCACACAAATGGACCCAGAATGATGTGAAATTGTGCTTCGTGCAACATAATTCTGGGTACCATTTACAAACCATAAGTACTAATGACTCCATTCTTTTTTGTGGTTGTAGGGGCTGTTGATTGGAGTACACTAAAACAAACCTGACCTCTCTAGGACATTCAGAAGCCAAGTTATAAGCCCACAAAGGTGTAACTGGACTACTTCTTTAAAGTGACACCAGGCCCGGTGACCTTTGGGACATGGTTTTAACCCTATAAGAATGTGCGATCATCATGAAACGTTCAGATCACTTACAAATCAATAGATTCTACCTTCTTGTAACGTTTTATTCTGTTTGGACCTTGTTTTCACACAAATGGACCCAGAATGATGTGAAATTGTGCTTTGTGCAACATAATTCTGGGTGCCATTTCTAAACCATAAGTGCTAATGACTCCATTCCTTTTTGTGGTTGTAGGGGCTGTTGATTGGAGTACACTAAAACAAACCTGATCTCTCTAGGACATTCAGAAGCCAAGTTATAAGCCCACAAATGTGTAACTGGACTACTTCTTTAAATATACACCAGGTCCGGTTACCTTTGCAACATGGTTTGACCCCCTTAGGAAAGTGCTATCATCATGAAACGTTCAGATCACTTACAACTCAATAGATTCTACCTTCTTGTAACGTTTCTGCCTGATTGGACCTTGTTTTCACACAAATGGACCTAGAATGATGTGATATTGTGCTTCGTGCAACATAATTCTGGGTGCCATTTAGAAACCATAAGTGCTAATGACTCCATTCTTTTTTTGGTTGTAGGGGCTGTTGATTGGAGTACACTAAAACAAACCTGACCTCTCTAGGATATTCAGAAGCCAAGTTATAAGCCCACAAATGTGTAACTAGACTACTTCTTTAAAGTGACACCAGGCCCGGTGACCATTGGGACATGGGTTGACCCCCTATAGGAATGTGCGATCATCATGAAACGTTCAGATCACTTACAACTCAATAGATTCTACCTTCTTGTAACGTTTCAGCCTGATTGGACCTTGTTTTTACACAAATGAACCCAGAATGATGTGAAATTGTGCTTCGTGCAACATAATTCTGGGTGCCATTTAAAAACCATAAGTGCTAATGACTCCATTCCTTTTTGTGGTTGTAGGGGCTGTTGAATGGAGTACACTAAAACAAACCTGATCTCTCTAGGACATTCAGAAGCCAATTTATAGGCCCACAAATGTGTAACTGGACTACTTCTTTAAATTGACACCAGATCCGGTGACCTTTGGGACATGGTTTGACCCCCTTAGGAAAGTGCTATCATCATGAAACATTCAGATCACTTACAACTCAATAGATTCTAACTTCCTGTAACGTTTCAGCCTGACTGGACCTTGTTTTCACACAAATGAACCCAGAATGATGTGAAATTGTGCTTCGTGCAACATAATTCTGGGTGCCATTTAAAAACCATAAGTGCTAATGACTCCATTCCTTTTTGTGGTTGTAGCGGCTGTTGATTGGAGTACACTAAATCAAACCTGACCTCTCTAGGATATTCAAAAGCCAAGTTATAAGCCCACAAAGGTGTAACTTGACTACTTCTTTAAAGTGACACCAGGCCCGGTGACCTTTGGGACATGGTTTGACCCCCTATAGGAATGTGTGATCATCATGAAACGTTCAGATCACTTACAACTCAATAGATTCTTCCTTCTTGTAACGTTTCAGCCTGATTGGACCTTGTTTTCACACAAAAGGTCCCAGAATGATGTGAAATAATGCTTTGTGCAACATAATTCTGGTTGCCATTTACAAACCACAAGTGCTAATGACTCCATTCCTTTTTGTGGTTGTAGGGGCTGTTGATTGGAGTACACTAAAACAAACCTGACCTCTCTAGGACATTCAGAAGCCAATTTATAAGCCCACAAAGGTGTAACTGGACTACTTCTTTAAATTGACACCAGATCCGGTGACCTTTGGGACATGGTTTGACCCCCTATAAGAATGTGCGATCATCATGAAACGTTCAGATCTCTAACAACTCAATAGATTCTACCTTCTTGTAACGTTTCAGCCTGATTGGACCTTGGTTTCACACAAATGGACCCAGAATGATGTGAAATTGTGCTTCGTGCAACATAATTCTGGGTGCCATTTAAAAACCATAAGTGCTAATGACTCCCTTCCTTTTTGTGGTTGTAGGGGCTGTTGATTGGAGTACACTAAAACAAACCTGATCTCTCTAGGACATTCAGAAGCCACGTTATAAGCCCACAAATGTGTAACTGGACTACTTCTTTAAATTGACACCAGATTCGGTGACCTTTGGGACATGGATTGACCCCCTTAGGAAAGTGCTATCATCATGAAACATTCAGATCACTTACAACTCAATAGATTCTACCTTCTTGCAACGTTTCAGCCTGATTGGACCTTGTTTTCACACAAATGGACCCAGAATGATGTGAAATTGTGCTTTGTGCAACATAATTCAGGGTGCCATTTACAAACCATAAGTGCTATTGACTCCATTCCTTTTTGTGGTTGTAGGGGCTGTTGATTGGAGTACACTAAAACAAACCTGACCTCTCTAGGATATTCAAAAGCCAAGTTATAAGCCCACAAAGGTGTAACTTGACTACTTCTTTAAAGTGACACCAGGCCCGGTGACCTTTGGGACATGGTTTGACCCCCTATAGGAATGTGCGATCATCATGAAACGTTCAGATCACTTACAACTCAATAGATTCTAGCTTCTTGCAACGTTTCAGCCTGATTGGACCTTGTTTTCACACAAATGGACCCAGAATGATGTGAAATTGTGCTTTGTGCAACATAATTCTGGGTGCCATTTACAAACCATAAGTGCTAATGACTCCATTCCTTTTTGTGGTTGTAGGGGCTGTTGATTGGAGTACACTAAAACAAACCTGACCTCTCTAGGACATTCAGAAGCCAAGTTATAAGCCCACAAAGGCGTAACTGGACTACTTGTTTAAATTGACACCAGATCCGGTGACCTTTGGGACATGGTTTGACCCCCTTAGGAAAGTGCTATCATCATGAAACGTTCAGATCACTTACAACTCAATAGATTCTACCTTCCTGTAACGTTTCAGCCTGATTGGACCTTGTTTTAACACAAATGAACCCAGAATGATGTGAAATTGTGCTTCGTGCAACATAATTCTGGGTGCCATTCACAAACCATAAGTGCTAATGACTCCATTCCTTTTTGGGGTAATGGGGGCTGTTAATTGGCGTACTCTAAAACAAACCTGACCTCTCTAGGATATTCAGAAGCCAAGTTATAAGCCCACAAAGGTGTAACTGGACTACTTCTTTAAAGTGACACCAGGCCCAGTGACCTTTGGGACATGGTTTGACCCCCTATAGAAATGTGCGAACATCATGAAACGTTCAGATCACTTACAACTCAATAGATTCTACCTTCTTGTAACGTTTCAGCCTGATTGGACCTTGTTTTCACACAAATGAACCCAGAATGATGTGAAAATGTGCTTCGTGCAACATAATTCTGGGTGCCATTTACAAACCATAAGTGCTAATGACTCCATTCCTTTTTGGGGTAATGGGGGTTGTTAATTGGAGTACTCTAAAACAAACCTGACCTCTCTAGGATATTCAGAAGCCAAGTTATAAGCCCACAAAGGTGTAACTGGAATACTTCTTTAAAGTGACACCAGGCCCGGTGACCTTTGGGACATGGTTTGTCCCCCTATAGGAATGTGCGATCATCATGAAACGTTCAGATCACTTACAACTCAATAGATTCTACATTCTTGTAACGTTTCAGCCTGATTGGACCTTGTTTTCACACAAATGGACCCAGAATGATGTGACATTGTGCTTTGTGCAACATAATTCTGGGTGCCATTTACAAACCATAAGTGCTAATGACTCCATTCCTTTTTGTGGTTTTAGGGGCTGTTGATTGGAGTACACTAAAACAAACCTGACCTTTCTAGGATATTCAGAAGCCAAGTTATAAGCCCACAAAGGTGTAACTGGACTACTTCTTTAAATTGACACCAGATCTGGTGACGTTTGGGACATGGTTTGACCCCCTTAGGAAAGTGCTATCATCATGAAACGTTCAGATCACTTACAACTCAATGGATTCTACCTTCCTGTAAAGTTTCAGCCTGATTGGACCTTGTTTTCACACAAATGAACCCAGAATGATGTGAAATTGTGCTTCGTGCAACATAATTCTGGGTGCCATTTAAAAACCATAAGTGATAATGACTCCATTCCTTTTGGGGGTAATAGGGGCTGTTAATTGGAGTACTCTAAAACAAACCTGACTTCTCTAGGATATTCAAAAGCCAAGTTATAAGCCCACAAAGGTGTAACTTTACTACTTCTTTAAAGTGACACCAGGCCCGGTGACCTTTGGGACATGGGTTGACCCCCTATAGGAATGTGCGATCATCATGAAATGTTCAGATCCTTTACAACTCAATAGATTCTACCTTCTTGTAACGTTTCAGCCTGATTGGACCTTGGTTTCACACAAATGGACCCAGAATGATGTGAAATTGTGCTTCGTGCAACATAATTCTGGGTGCCATTTAAAAACCATAAGTGCTAATGACTCCCTTCCTTTTTGTGGTTGTAGGGGCTGTTGATTGGAGTACACTAAAACAAACCTGATCTCTCTAGGACATTCAGAAGCCACGTTATAAGCCCACAAATGTGTAACTGGACTACTTCTTTAAATTGACACCAGATCCGGTGACCTTTGGGACATGGATTGACCCCCTTAGGAAAGTGCTATCATCATGAAACATTCAGATCACTTACAACTCAATAGATTCTACCTTCCTGTAACGTTTCAGCCTGATTGGACCTTGTTTTCACACAAATGAACCCAGAATGATGTGAAATTGTGCTTCGTGCAACATAATTCTGGGTGCCATTTAAAAACCATAAGTGATAATGACTCCATTCCTTTTGGGGGTAATAGGGGCTGTTAATTGGAGTACTCTAAAACAAACCCGACTTCTCTAGGATATTCAGAAGCCAAGTTATAAGCCCACAAATGTGTAACTGGACTACTTCTTTAAAGTGACACCAGGCCCGGTGACCTTTGGGACATGGTTTGACCCCCTATAGGAATGTGCGATCATCATGAAACGTTCAGATCTCTTACAACTCAATAGATTCTACGTTCTTGCAACGTTTCAGCCTGATTGGACCTTGTTTTCACACAAATGGACCCAGAATGATGTGAAATTGTGCTTTGTGCAACATAATTCAGGGTGCCATTTACAAACCATAAGTGCTATTGACTCCATTCCTTTTTGTGGTTGTAGGGGCTGTTGATTGGAGTACACTAAAACAAACCTGACCTCTCTAGGATATTCAAAAGCCAAGTTATAAGCCCACAAAGGTGTAACTTGACTACTTCTTTAAAGTGACACCAGGCCCGGTGACCTTTGGGACATGGTTTGACCCCCTATAGGAATGTGCGATCATCATGAAACGTTCAGATCACTTACAACTCAATAGATTCTAGCTTCTTGCAACGTTTCAGCCTGATTGGACCTTGTTTTCACACAAATGGACCCAGAATGATGTGAAATTGTGCTTTGTGCAACATAATTCTGGGTGCCATTTACAAACCATAAGTGCTAATGACTCCATTCCTTTTTGCGGTTGTAGGGGCTGTTGATTGGAGTACACTAAAACAATCCTGACCTCTCTAGGACATTCAGAAGCCAAGTTATAAGCCCACAAAGGCGTAACTGGACTACTTGTTTAAATTGACACCAGATCCGGTGACCTTTGGGACATGGTTTGACCCCCTTAGGAAAGTGCTATCATCATGAAACGTTCAGATCACTTACAACTCAATAGATTCTACCTTCCTGTAACGTTTCAGCCTGATTGGACCTTGTTTTCACACAAATGAACCCAGAATGATGTGAAATTGTGCTTCGTGCAACATAATTCTGGGTGCCATTTACAAACCATAAGTGCTAATGACTCCATTCCTTTTTGGGGTAATGGGGGCTGTTAATTGGAGTACTCTAAAACAAACCTGACCTCTCTAGGATATTCAGAAGCCAAGTTATAAGCCCACAAAGGTGTAACTGGACTACTTCTTTAAAGTGACACCAGGCCCGGTGACCTTTGGGACATGGTTTGACCCCCTATAGAAATGTGCGAACATCATGAAACGTTCAGATCACTTACAACTCAATAGATTCTACCTTCTTGTAACGTTTCAGCCTGATTGGACCTTGTTTTCACACAAATGAACCCAGAATGATGTGAAAATGTGCTTCGTGCAACATAATTCTGGGTGCCATTTACAAACCATAAGTGCTAATGACTCCATTCCTTTTTGGGGTAATGGGGGTTGTTAATTGGAGTACTCTAAAACAAACCTGACCTCTCTAGGATATTCAGAAGCCAAGTTATAAGCCCACAAAGGTGTAACTGGAATACTTCTTTAAAGTGACACCAGGCCCGGTGACCTTTGGGACATGGTTTGTCCCCCTATAGGAATGTGCGATCATCATGAAAAGTTCAGATCACTTACAACTCAATAGATTCTACATTCTTGTAACGTTTCAGCCTGATTGGACCTTGTTTTCACACAAATGGACCCAGAATGATGTGACATTGTGCTTCGTGCAACATAATTCTGGGTGCCATTTAAAAACCATAAGTGCTAATGACTCCATTCCTTTTTGTGGTTTTAGGGGCTATTGATTGGAGTACACTAAAACAAACCTGACCTTTCTAGGATATTCAGAAGCCAAGTTATAAGCCCACAAAGGTGTAACAGGACTACTCCTTTAAATTGATACCAGATCCGGTGACGTTTGGGACATGGTTTGACCCCCTTAGGAAAGTGCTATCATCATGAAACGTTCAGATCACTTAGAACTCAATGGATTCTACCTTCCTGTAACGTTTCAGCCTGATTGGACCTTGTTTTCACACAAATGAACCCAGAATGATGTGAAATTGTGCTTCGTGCAACATAATTCTGGGTGCCATTTAAAAACCATAAGTGATAATGACTCCATTCCTTTTGGGGGTAATAGGGGCTGTTAATTGGAGTACTCTAAAACAAACCTGACTTCTCTAGGATATTCAGAAGCCAAGTTATAAGCCCACAAATGTGTAACTGGACTACTTCTTTAAAGTGACACCAGGCCCGGTGACCTTTGGGACATGGTTTGACACCCCTATAGGAATGTGCGATCATCATTAAACGTTCAGATCTCTTACAACTCAATAGAGTCTACCTTCTTGTAACGTTTCACCCTGATTGGACCTTGTTTTCACACAAATGAACCCAGAATGATGTGAAAATGTGCTTCGTGCAACATAATTCTGGGTGCCATTTACAAATCATAAGTGCTAATAACTCCATTCCTTTTTGTGGTTGTAGGGGCTGTTGATTGGAGTACACTAAAACAAACCTGACCTCTCTAGGATATTCAAAAGCCAAGTTATAAGCCCACAAAGGTGTAACTTGACTACTTCTTTAAAGTGACACCAGGCCCGGTGACCTTTGGGACATGGTTTGACCCCCTATAGGAATGTGCGATCATCATGAAACGTTCAGATCACTTACAGCTCAATAGATTCTACCTTTTTGCAACGTTTAAGCCTGATTGGAACTTGTTTTCAAACAAATGAACCCAGAATGATGTGAAATTGTGCTTCGTGCAACATTATTCTGGGTGCCATTTAAAAACCATAAGTGCTAATGACTCCATTCCTTTTTGGGGTAATGGGGGCTGTTAATTGGAGTACTCTAAAACAAACCTGACCTCTCTAGGATATTCAGAAGCCAAGTTATAAGCCCACAAAGGTGTAACTGGACTACTTCTTTAAAGTGACACCAGGCCCGGTGACCTTTGGGACATGGTTTGACCCCCTATAGAAATGTGCGAACATCATGAAACGTTCAGATCACTTACAACTCAATAGATTCTACCTTCTTGTAACGTTTCAGCCTGATTGGACCTTGTTTTCACACAAATGGACCCAGAATGATGTGACATTGTGCTTTGTGCAACATAATTCTGGGTGCCATTTACAAACCATAAGTGCTAATGACTCCATTCCTTTTTGTGGTTTTAGGGGCTGTTGATTGGAGTACACTAAAACAAACCTAAACTTTCTAGGATATTCAGAAGCCAAGTTATAAGCCCACAAATGTGTAACTGGACTACTTCTTTAAAGTGACACCAGGCCCGGTGACCTTTGGGACATGGTTTGACACCCCTATAGGAATGTGCGATCATCATTAAACGTTCAGATCTCTTACAACTCAATAGAGTCTACCTTCTTGTAACGTTTCACCCTGATTGGACCTTGTTTTCACACAAATGAACCCAGAATGATGTGAAAATGTGCTTCGTGCAACATAATTCTGGGTGCCATTTACAAATCATAAGTGCTAATAACTCCATTCCTTTTTGTGGTTGTAGGGGCTGTTGATTGGAGTACACTAAAACAAACCTGACCTCTCTAGGATATTCAAAAGCCAAGTTATAAGCCCACAAAGGTGTAACTTGACTACTTCTTTAAAGTGACACCAGGCCCGGTGACCTTTGGGACATGGTTTGACCCCCTATAGGAATGTGCGATCATCATGAAACGTTCAGATCACTTACAGCTCAATAGATTCTACCTTTTTGCAACGTTTAAGCCTGATTGGAACTTGTTTTCAAACAAATGAACCCAGAATGATGTGAAATTGTGCTTCGTGCAACATTATTCTGGGTGCCATTTAAAAACCATAAGTGCTAATGACTCCATTCCTTTTTGGGGTAATGGGGGCTGTTAATTGGAGTACTCTAAAACAAACCTGACCTCTCTAGGATATTCAGAAGCCAAGTTATAAGCCCACAAAGGTGTAACTGGACTACTTCTTTAAAGTGACACCAGGCCCGGTGACCTTTGGGACATGGTTTGACCCCCTATAGAAATGTGCGAACATCATGAAACGTTCAGATCACTTACAACTCAATAGATTCTACCTTCTTGTAACGTTTCAGCCTGATTGGACCTTGTTTTCACACAAATGGACCCAGAATGATGTGACATTGTGCTTTGTGCAACATAATTCTGGGTGCCATTTACAAACCATAAGTGCTAATGACTCCATTCCTTTTTGTGGTTTTAGGGGCTGTTGATTGGAGTACACTAAAACAAACCTAAACTTTCTAGGATATTCAGAAGCCAAGTTATAAGCCCACAAAGGTGTAACTGGACTACTTCTTTAAAGTGACACCAGGCCCGGTGACCTTTGGGACATGGTTTGACCCCCTATAGGAATGTGCGATCATCATGAAACGTTCAGATCACTTACAACTCAATAGATTCTACCTTCTTGTAACGTTTCAGCCTGATTGGACCTTGTTTTCACACAAATGGACCCAGAATGATGTGAAATTGTGCTCCGTGCAACATAATTCTGGGTACCATTAACAAACCATAAGTACTAATGACTCCATTCTTTTTTGTGGTTGTAGGGGCAGTTGATTGGAGTACACTAAAACAAACCTGACCTCTCTAGGACATTCAGAATCCAAATTATAAGCCCACAAAGGTGTAACTGAACTACTTCTTTAAAGTGACTCCAGACCCGGTGACCTTTGGGACATGGTTTTACCCCTATAAGAATGTGCGATCATCATGAAACGTTCAGATCACTTACAACTCAATAGATTCTACCTTCTTGTAACGTTTCATTCTGATTGGACCTTGTTTTCACACAAATGGACCCAGAATGATGTGAAATTGTGCTTTGTGCAACATAATTCTGGGTGCCATTTCCAAACCATAAGTGCTAATGGCTCCATTCCTTTTTGTGGTTGTAGTGGCTGTTGATTGGAGTACACTAAAACAAACCTGATCTCTCTAGGACATTCAGAAGCCAAGTTATAAGCCCACAAATGTGTAACTGGACTACTTCTTTAAATATACACCAGGTCCGGTTACCTTTGCGACATGGTTTGACCCCCTTAGGAAAGTGTTATCATCATGAAACGTTCAGATCACTTACAACTCAATAGATTCTACCTTCTTGTAACGTTTCTGCCTGATTGGACCTTGTTTTCACACAAATTAACCTAGAATGATGTGAAATGTTGCTTCGTGCAACATAATTCTGGGTGCCATTTACAAACCATAAGTGCTAATGACTCCATTCTTTTTTGTGGTTGTAGGGGCTGTTGATTGGAGTACACTAAAACAAACCTGACCTCTCTAGGATATTCAAAAGCCAAGGTATAAGCCCACAAAGGTGTAACTTGACAACTTCTTTAAAGTGACACCAGGCCTGGTGACCTTTGGGACATGGTTTGACCCCCTATAGGAATGTGCGATCATCATGAAACGTTCAGATCACTTACAACTCAATAGATTCTACCTTCTTGTAACGTGTCAGCCTGATTGGACCTTGTTTTCACACAAATGGACCCAGAATGATGTGAAATTGTGCTTCGTGCAACATAATTCTGGGTGCCATTTACAAACCATATGTGCTAATGACTCCATTCCTTTTTGTGGTTGGAGGGACTGTTGATTGGAGTACACAAAAACAAACCTGATCTCTCTAGGACATTCAGAAGCCAAGTTATAAGCCCACAAATGTGTAACTGGACTACTTCTTTAAATTGACACCAGATCCGGTGACCTTTGGGACATGGTTTGACCCCTTATAGGAATGTGCGATCATCATGAAACATTCAGATCACTTACAACTCAATAGATTCTACCTTCTTGTAACGTGTCAGCCTGATTGGACCTTGTTTTCACACAAATGGACCCAGAATGATGTGAAATTGTGCTTCGTGCAACATAATTCTGGGTGCCATTTACAAACCATATGTGCTAATGACTCCATTCCTTTTTGTGGTTGTAGGGGCTGTTGATTGGAGTACACTAAATCAAACCTGATCTCTCTAAGACATTCAGAAGCCACGTTATAAGCCCACAAATGTGTAACTGGACTACTTCTTTAAAGTGACACCAGGCCTGGTGACCTTTGGGACATGGTTTTACCCCCTATAGGAATGTGCGATCATCATGAAACGTTCAGGTCACTTACAACTCAATAGAGTCTACCTTCTTGTAACGTTTCAGCCTGATTGGACTTTGTTTTCACACAAATGGACCCATTATGATGTGAAATTGTGCTTCGTGCAACATAATTCTGGGTGCCATTTACAAACCATAAGTGCTAATGACTCCATTCCTTTTTGTGGATGTAGGGGCTGTTGATTGGAGTACACTAAAACAAACCTGACCTCTCTAGGACATTCAGAAGCCAAGTTATAAGCCCACAAATGTTTAACTGGACTACTTCTTTAAAGTGACACCAGGCCCGGTGACCTTTGGGACATGGTTTGACCCCTTATAGGAATGTGCGATCATCATGAAAAGTTCAGATCACTTACAACTCAATAGATTCTACCTTCCTGTAACGTTTCAGCCTGATTGGACCTTGTTTTCACACCAATGATCCCAGAATGATGTGAAATCCTGCTTCAGGCAACACAATTCTGGGTGCCATTTAAAAACCATAAGTGTTAATGGCTCCATTCCTTTTTGTGGTTGTAGGGGCTGTTAATTGGAGTACTCTAAAACAAACCTGACCTCTCTAGGATATTCAGAAGCCAAGTTATAAGCCCACAAAGCTGTAACTGGACTACTTCTTTAAAGTGACACCAGGCCCGGTGACCTTTGGGACATGTTTTGACCCCCTATGGGAATGTTTGATCATCATGAAACGTTCAGATCACTTACAACTCAATAGATTCTACCTTCTTGTAACGTTTCAGCCTGATTGGACCTTGTTTTCACACAAATGGACCCAGAATGATGTGAAATTGTGCTTCGTGCAACATAATTCTGGGTGCCATTTAAAAACCAGAAGTGCTAATGACTCCATTCCTTTTTGTGGTAATGGGGGCTGTTAATTTGAGTAATCTAAAACAAACCTGACCTCTCTAGGATATTCAGAAGCCAAGTTATAAGCCCACAAAGGTGTAACTGGACTACTTCTTTAAATTGACACCAGATCCGGTGACCTTTGGGACATGGTTTGACCCCCTTTGGAAAGTGCTATCATCATGAAACGTTCAGATCACTTACAACTCAATAGATTCTACCTTCCTGTAACGTTTCAGCCTGATTGGACCTTGTTTTCACACAAATGAACCCAGAATGATGTGAAATTGTGCTTCGTGCAACATAATTCTGGGTGCCATTTAAAAACCATAAGTGCTAATGACTCCATTCCTTTTTGTGGTTGTAGGGGCTGTTAAATGGGGTACTCTAAAACAAACCTGACCTCTCTAGGATATTCAGAAGCCAAGTTATAAGCCCACAAAGGTGTAGTTGGACTACTTTAAAGTGACACCAGGCCCGGTGACCTTTGGGACATGGTTTGACCCCCTATAGGAATGTGTGATCATCATGAAACGTTCAGATCACTTACAACTCAATAGATTCTACCTTCTTGTAACGTTTCAGCCTGATTGGACCTTGTTTTCACACAAATGGACCCAGAATGATGTGAAATTGTGCTTCGTGCAACATAATTCTGGGTGCCATTTAGAAACCATAAGTGCTAATGACTCCATTCCTTTTTGTGGTTGTAGGGGCTGTTGATTGGAGTACACTAAAACAAACCTGATCTCTCTAGACATTCAGAAGCCAAGTTATAAGCCCACAAATGTGTAACTGGACTACTTCTTTAAAGTGACACCAGGCCTGGTGACCTTTGGGACATGGTTTGACCCCCTATAGGAATGTGCGATCATCATGAAACGTTCAGATCACTTACAACTCAATAGATTCTACCTTCTTGTAACGTTTCAGCCTGATTGGACCTTGTTTTCACACAAATGAACCCAGAATGATGTGAAATTGTGCTTCGTGCAACATAATTCTGGTTGCCATTTCCAAACCATAAGTGCTAATGACTCCATTCCTTTTTGTGGTTGTAGGGGCTGTTGATTGGAGTACACTAAAACAAACCTGATCTCTCTAGGACATTCAGAAGCCAAGTTATAAGCCCACAAAGGTGTAACTTGACTACTTCTTTAAAGTGACACCAGGCCCGGTGACCTTTGGGACATGGTTTGACCCCCTATAGGAATGTGCGATCATCATGAAACGTTCAGATCACTTACAACTCAATAGATTCTACCTTCTTGTAACATTTCAGCCTGATTGGACCTTGTTTTCACACAAATGGACCCAGAATGATGTGAAATTGTGCTTCGTGCAACATAATTCTGGTTGCCATTTAAAAACCATAAGTGCTAATGACTCCATTCCTTTTTGTGGTTGTAGGGGCTGTTGATTGGAGTACACTAAAACAAACCTGACCTCTCTAGGACATTCAGAAGCCAAGTTATAAGCCCACAAAGGTGTAACTGGACTACTTCTTTAAAGTGAAACCAGGCCCGGTGACCTTTGCGACATGGTTTTACCCCCTATAGGAATGTGCGATCATCATGAAACGTTCAGATAACTTACAACTCAGTAGATTCTACCTTCTTGTAACGTTTCAGCCTGATTGGACCTTGTTTTCACACAAATGTACCCAGAATGATGTGAAATTGTGCTTCGTGCAACATAATTCTGGGTGCCATTTACAAACCATAAGTGCTAATGACTCCATTCCTTTTTGTGGTAATGAGGGCTGTTAATTGGAGTACTCTAAAACAAACCTGACCTCTCTAGGATATTCAGAAGCCAAGTTATAAGCCCACAAAGGTGTAACTGGACTACTTCTTTAAATTGACACCAGATCCGGTGACCTTTGGGACATGGTTTGACCCCCTTAGGAAAGTGCTATCATCATGAAACGTTCAGATCACTTACAACTCAATAGATTCTACCTTCCTGTAACGTTTCTGCCTGATTGGACCTTGTTTTCACACAAATGAACCCAGAATGATGTGAAATTGTGCTTCGTACAACATAATTTTGGGTGCCATTTAAAAACCATAAGTGCTAATGACTCCATTCCTTTTTGTGGTTGGAGGGAATTTTGATTGGAGTACACAAAAACATACCTGATCTCTCTAGGACATTCAGAAGCCAAGTTATAAGCCCACAAATGTGTAACTGGACTACTTCTTTAAATTGACACCAGATCCGGTGAACTTTGGGACATGGTTTGACCCCTTATAGGAATGTGCGATCATCATGAAACATTCAGATCACTTACAACTCAATAGATTCTACCTTCTTGTAACGTGTCAGCCTGATTGGACCTTGTTTTCACACAAATGGACCCAGAATGATGTGAAATTGTGCTTCGTGCAACATAATTCTGGGTGCCATTTACAAACCATATGTGCTAATGACTCCATTCCTTTTTGTGGTTGTAGGGGCTGTTGATTGGAGTACACTAAAACAAACCTGATCTCTCTAAGACATTCAGAAGCCACGTTATAAGCCCACAAATGTGTAACTGGACTACTTCTTTAAAGTGACCCCAGGCCTGGTGACCTTTGGGACATGGTTTTACCCCCTATAGGAATGTGCGATCATCATGAAACGTTCAGGTCACTTACAACTCAATAGATTCTACCTTCTTGTAACGTTTCAGCCTGATTGGACTTTGTTTTCACACAAATGGACCCATTATGATGTGAAATTGTGCTTCGTGCAACATAATTCTGGGTGCCATTTACAAACCATAAGTGCTAATGACTCCATTCCTTTTTGTGGATGTAGGGGCTGTTGATTGGAGTACACTAAAACAAACCTGACCTCTCTAGGACATTCAGAAGCCAAGTTATAAGCCCACAAATGTTTAACTGGACTACTTCTTTAAAGTGACACCAGGCCCGGTGACCTTTGGGACATGGTTTGACCCCTTATAGGAATGTGCGATCATCATGAAAAGTTCAGATCACTTACAACTCAATAGATTCTACCTTCCTGTAACGTTTCAGCCTGATTGGACCTTGTTTTCACACCAATGATCCCAGAATGATGTGAAATTCTGCTTCACGCAACATAATTCTGGGTGCCATTTAAAAACCATAAGTGTTAATGGCTCCATTCCTTTTTGTGGTTGTAGGGGCTGTTAATTGGAGTACTCTAAAAAAAACCTGATCTCTCTAGGACATTCAGAAGCCAAGTTATAAGCCCACAAAGGTGTAACTTGACTACTTCTTTAAAGTGACACCAGGCCCGGTGACCTTTGGGACATGGTTTGACCCCCTATAGGAATGTGCGATCATCATGAAACGTTCAGATCACTTACAACTCAATAGATTCTACCTTCTTGTAACGTTTCAGCCTGATTGGACCTTGTTTTCACACAAATGAACCCAGAATGATGTGAAATTGTGCTTCGTGCAACATAATTCTGGGTGCCATTTAAAAACCATAAGTGCTAATGACTCCATTCCTTTTTGTGGTAATGAGGGCTGTTAATTGGAGTACTCTAAAACAAACCTGACCTCTCTAGGATATTCAGAAGCCAAGTTATAAGCCCACAAAGGTGTAACTGGACTATTTCTTTAAATTGACACCAGATCCGGTGACCTTTGGGACATGGTTTGACCCCCTTAGGAAAGTGCTATCATCATGAAACGTTCAGATCACTTACAACTCAATAGATTCTACCTTCCTGTAACGTTTCTGCCTGATTGGACCTTGTTTTCACACAAATGAACCCAGAATGATGTGAAATTGTGCTTCGTGCAACATAATTCTGGGTGCCATTTAAAAACCATAAGTGCTAATGACTCCATTCCTTTTTGTGGTTGTAGGGGCTGTTGATTGGAGTACACTAAAACAAACCTGATCTCTCTAGGCTATTCAGAAGCCAAGTTATAAGCCCACAAAGGTGTAACTGGACTACTTCTTTAAATTGACACCAGATCCGGTGACCTTTGGGACATGGTTTGACCCCCTTAGGAAAGTGCTATCATCATGAAACGTTCAGATCACTTACAACTCAATAGATTCTACCTTCCTGTAACGTTTCTGCCTGATTGGACCTTGTTTTCACACAAATGAACCCAGAATGATGTGAAATTGTGCTTCGTACAACATAATTTTGGGTGCCATTTAAAAACCATAAGTGCTAATGACTCCATTCCTTTTTGTGGTTGGAGGGACTGTTGATTGGAGTACACAAAAACAAACCTGATTTCTCTAGGACATTCAGAAGCCAAGTTATAAGCCCACAAATGTGTAACTGGACTACTTCTTTAAATTGACACCAGATCCGGTGACCTTTGGGACATGGTTTGACCCCTTATAGGAATGTGCGATCATCATGAAACATTCAGATCACTTACAACTCAATAGATTCTACCTTCTTGTAACGTGTCAGCCTGATTGGACCTTGTTTTCACACAAATGGACCCAGAATGATGTGAAATTGTGCTTCGTGCAACATAATTCTGGGTGCCATTTACAAACCATATGTGCTAATGACTCCATTCCTTTTTGTGGTTGTAGGGGCTGTTGATTGGAGTACACTAAAACAAACCTGATCTCTCTAAGACATTCAGAAGCCACGTTATAAGCCCACAAATGTGTAACTGGACTACTTCTTTAAAGTGACACCAGGCCTGGTGACCTTTGGGACATGGTTTTACCCCCTATAGTGATGTGCGATCATCATGAAACGTTCAGGTCACTTACAACTCAATAGATTCTACCTTCTTGTAACGTTTCAGCCTGATTGGACTTTGTTTTCACACAAATGGACCCATTATGATGTGAAATTGTGAATTGTGCTTCGTGCAACATAATTCTGGGTGCCATTTACAAACCCTAAGTGCTAATGACTCCATTCCTTTTTGTGGATGTAGGGGCTGTTGATTGGAGTACACTAAAACAAACCTGACCTCTCTAGGACATTCAGAAGCCAAGTTATAAGCCTACAAATGTTTAACTGGACTACTTCTTTAAAGTGACACCAGGCCCGTTGACCTTTGGGACATGGTTTGACCCCTTATAGGAATGTGCGATCATCATGAAAAGTTCAGATCACTTACAACTCAATAGATTCTACCTTCCTGTAACGTTTCAGCCTGATTGGACCTTGTTTTCACACCAATGATCCCAGAATGATGTGAAATTCTGCTTCACGCAACATAATTCTGGGTGCCATTTAAAAACCATAAGTGTTAATGGCTCCATTCCTTTTTGTGGTTGTAGGGGCTGTTAATTGGAGTACTCTAAAACAAACCTGACCTCTCTAGGATATTCAGAAGCCAAGTTATAAGCCCACAAAGCTGTAACTGGACTACTTCTTTAAAGTGACACCAGGCCCGGTGACCTTTGGGACATGTTTTGACCCTCTATAGGAATGTTTGATCATCATGAAACGTTCAGATCACTTACAACTCAATAGATTCTACCTTCTTGTAACGTGTCAGCCTGATTGGACCTTGTTTTCACACAAATGGACCCAGAATGATGTGAAATTGTGCTTCGTGCAACATAATTCTGCGTGCCATTTACAAACCATATGTGCTAATGACTCCATTCCTTTTTGTGGTTGTAGGGGCTGTTGATTGGAGTACACTAAAACAAACCTGATCTCTCTAAGACATTCAGAAGCCACGTTATAAGCCCACAAATGTGTAACTGGACTACTTCTTTAAAGTGACGCCAGGCCTGGTGACCTTTGGGACATGGTTTTACCCCCTATAGGAATGTGCGATCATCATGAAACGTTCAGGTCACTTACAACTCAATAGATTCTACCTTCTTGTAACGTTTCAGCCTGATTGGACTTTGTTTTCACACAAATGGACCCATTATGATGTGAAATTGTGAATTGTGCTTCGTGCAACATAATTCTGGGTGCCATTTACAAACCATAAGTGCTAATGACTCCATTCCTTTTTGTGGATGTAGGGGCTGTTGATTGGAGTACACTAAAACAAACCTGACCTCTCTAGGACATTCAGAATCCAAGTTATAAGCCCACAAATGTTTAACTGGACTACTTCTTTAAAGTGACACCAGGCCCGGTGACCTTTGGGACATGGTTTGACCCCTTATAGGAATGTGCGATCATCATGAAAAGTTCAGATCACTTACAACTCAATAGATTCTACCTTCCTGTAACGTTTCAGCCTGATTGGACCTTGTTTTCACACCAATGATCCCAGAATGATGTGAAATTCTGCTTCACGCAACATAATTCTGGGTGCCATTTAAAAACCATAAGTGTTAATGGCTCCATTCCTTTTTGTGGTTGTAGGGGCTGTTAATTGGAGTACTCTAAAACAAACCTGACCTCTCTAGGATATTCAGAAGCCAAGTTATAAGCCCACAAAGCTGTAACTGGACTACTTCTTTAAAGTGACACCAGGCTCGGTGACCTTTGGGACATGTTTTGACCCCCTATAGGAATGTTTGATCATCATGAAACGTTCAGATCACTTACAACTCAATAGATTCTACCTTCTTGTAACGTTTCAGCCTGATTGGACCTTGTTTTCACACAAATGGACCCAGAATGATGTGAAATTGTGCTTCGTGCAACATAATTCTGGGTGCCATTTAAAAACCAGAAGTGCTAATGACTCCATTCCTTTTTGTGGTAATGGGGGCTGTTAATTGGAGTAATCTAAAACAAACCTGACCTCTCTAGGATATTCAGAAGCCAAGTTATAAGCCCACAAAGGTGTAACTGGACTACTTCTTTAAATTGACACCAGATCCGGTGACCTTTGGGACATGGTTTGACCCCCTTTGGAAAGTGCTATCATCATGAAACGTTCAGATCACTTACAACTCAATAGATTCTACCTTCCTGTAACGTTTCAGCCTGATTGGACCTTGTTTTCACACAAATGAACCCAGAATGATGTGAAATTGTGCTTCGTGCAACATAATTCTGGGTGCCATTTAAAAACCATAAGTGCTAATGACTCCATTACTTTTTGTGGTTGTAGGGGCTGTTAATTGGAGTACTCTAAAACAAACCTGACCTCTCTAGGATATTCAGAAGCCAAGTTATAAGCCCACAAAGGTGTAACTGGACTACTTTAAAGTGACACCAGGCCCGGTGACCTTTGGGACATGGTTTGACCCCCTATAGGAATGTGTGATCATCATGAAACGTTCAAATCACTTACAACTCAATAGATTCTACCTTCTTGTAACGTTTCAGCCTGAATGGACCTTGTTTTCACATAAATGGACCCAGAATGATGTGAAATTGTGCTTCGTGCAACATAATTCTGGGTGCCATTTAGAAACCATAAGTGCTAATGACTCCATTCCTTTTTGTGGTTGTAGAACTGTTGATTGGAGTACACTACAACAAACCTGATCTCTCTAGACATTCAGAAGCCAAGTTATAAGCCCACAAATGTGTAACTGGACTACTTCTTTAAATTGACACCAGATCCGGTGACGTTTGGGACATGGTTTGACCCCCTGAGGAAAGTGCTATCATCATGAAACGTTCAGATCACGTACAACTCAATAGATTCTACCTTCCTGTAACGTTTCAGCCTGATTGGACCTTGTTTTCACACAAATGAACCCAGAATGATGTGAAATTGTGCTTCGTGCAACATAATTCTGGGTGCCATTTAAAAACCATAAGTGCTAATGGCTCCATTCCTTTTTGTGGTTGTAGGGGCTGTTAATTGGAGTAATCTAAAACAAACCTGACCTCTCTAGGATATTCAGAAGCCAAGTTATAAGCCCACAAAGGTGTAACTGGACTACTTCTTTAAAGTGACACACGGCCCGGTGACCTTTGGGACATGGTTTGACCCCCTATAGGAATGTGTGATCATCACGAAACGTTCAGATCACTTACAACTCAATAGATTCTACCTTCTTGTAACGTTTCAGCCTGATTGGACCTTGTTTTCACACAAATGGACCCAGAATGATGTGAAATTGTGCTTCGTGCAACATAATTCTGGGTGCCATTTAAAAACCATAAGTGCTAATGACTCCATTCCTTTTTGTGGTAATGGGGGCTGTTAATTGGAGTACTCTAAAACAAACCTAACCTCTCTAGGATATTCAAAAGCCAAGTTATAAGCCCACAAAGGTGTAACTGGACTACTTCTTTAAAGTGACACCAGATCCGGTGACCTTTGGGACATGGTTTGACCCCCTTAGGAATGTGCGATCATCATGAAACGTTCAGATTATTTACAACTCAATAGATTCTACCTTCCTGTAACGTTTCAGCCTGATTGGACCTTGTTTTCACACAAATGAACCCAGAATGATGTGAAATTGTGCTTCGTGCAACATAATTCTGGGTGCCATTTAAAAACCATAAGTGCTAATGGCTCCATTCCTTTTTGTGGTTGTAGGGGCTGTTAATTGGAGTAATCTAAAACAAACCTGACCTCTCTAGGATATTCAGAAGCCAAGTTATAAGCCCACAAAGGTGTAACTGGACTACTTCTTTAAAGTGACACACGGCCCGGTGACCTTTGGGACATGGTTTGACCCCCTATAGGAATGTGTGATCATCATGAAACGTTCAGATCACTTACAACTCAATAGATTCTACCTTCTTGTAACGTTTCAGCCTGATTGGACCTTGTTTTCACACAAATGGACCCAGAATGATGTGAAATTGTGCTTCGTGCAACATAATTCTGGGTGCCATTTAAAAACCATAAGTGCTAATGACTCCATTCCTTTTTGTGGTAATGGGGGCTGTTAATTGGAGTACTCTAAAACAAACCTGACCTCTCTAGGATATTCAAAAGCCAAGTTATAAGCCCACAAAGGTGTAACTGGACTACTTCTTTAAAGTGACACCAGATCCGGTGACCTTTGGGACATGGTTTGACCCCCTTAGGAAAGTGCTATCATCATGAAACGTTCAGATCACTTACAACTCAATAGATTCTACCTTCCTGTAACGTTTCAGCCTGATTGGACCTTGTTTTCACACAAATGAACCCAGAATGATGTGAAATTGTGCTTCGTGCAACATAATTCTGGGTGCCATTTAAAAACCATAAGTGCTAATGACTCCATTCCTTTTTGTGGTTGTAGGGGCTGTTGATTGGAGTACACTAAAACAAAACTGATCTCTCTAGGACATGCAGAAGCCAAGTTATAAGCCCACAAATGTGTAACTGGACTACTTCTTTAAATTGACACCAGATCCGGTGACCTTTGGGACACGGTTTGACCCCTTATAGGAATGTGCGATCATCATGAAACATTTAGATCACTTACAACTCAATAGATTCTACATTCTTGTAACGTTTCATCCTGATTGGACGTTGTTTTCACACAAATGGACCCAGAATGATGTGAAATTGTGCTTCGTGCAACATAATTCTGGGTGGCATTTACAAACCATAAGTGCTAATGACTCCATTCCTTTTTGTGGTTGTAGGGGCTGTTAATTGGAGTACACTAAAACAAACCTGATCTCTCTAGGACATTCAGAAGCCAAGTTATAAGCCCACAAAGTTGTAACTGGACTACTTCTTTAAAGTGACACCAGGCCTGGTGACCTTTGGGACATGGTTTGACCCCCTATAGGAATGTGCGATCATCATGAAACGTTCAGATCACGTACAACTCAATAGATTCTACCTTCTTGTAACGTTTCATCCTGATTGGACCTTGTTTTCACACAAATGGAACCAGAATGATGTGAAATTGTGCTTTGTGCAACATAATTCTGGGTGCCATTTACAAACGATAAGTGCTAATGACTCAATTCCTTTTTGTGGTTGTAGGGGCTGTTGATTGGAGTACACTAAAACAAACCTGACCTCTCTAGGACATTCAGAAGCCAAGTTATAAGCCCACAATTGTGTAACTGGACTACTTCGTTAAAGTGACACCAGGCCCGGTGACCTTTGGGACATGGTTTGACGCCCTATAGGAATGTGCGATCATCATGAAACGTTCAGATCACTTACAACTCAATATATTCTACCTTCCTGTAACGTTTCAGCCTGATTTGACCTTGTTTTCACACAAATGGACCCAGAATGATGTGAAATTGTGCTTCGTGCAACATAAATTTGGGTGCCATTTACAAACCATAAGTGCTAATGACTCCATTCCTTTTTGTGGTAATGGGGGCTGTTAATTGGAGTACTCTAAAACAAACTTGACCTCTCTAGGATATTCAGAAGCCAAGTTATAAGCCCACAAAGGTGTAACTGAACTACTTCTTTAAATTGACACCAGATCCGGTGACCTTTGGGACATGGTGTGACCCCCTTAGGAAAGTGCTATCATCATGAAACGTTCAGATCCCTTACAACTCAATAGATTCTACCTTCCTGTAACGTTTCAGCCTGATTGGACCTTGTTTTCACACAAATGAACCCAGAATGATGTGAAATTGTGCTTCGTGCAACATAATTCTGGGTGCCATTTACAAACCATAAGTGCTAATGACTCCATTCCTTTTTGTGGTTGTAGGGGCTGTTGATTGGAGTACACTAAAACAAACCTGATCTCTCTAGGATATTCAGAAGCCAAGTTATAAGCCCACAAATGTGTAACTGGACTACTTTAAAGTGACACGAGGCCTGGTGACCTTTGGGACATGGTTTTACACCCTATAGGAATGTGCGATCATCATGAAACGTTCAGATCAATTACAACTCAATAGATTCTACCTTCTTGTAACGTTTCATCCTGATTGGACCTTGTTTTCACAGAAACGGAACCAGAATGATGTGAAATTGTGCTTCATGCAACATAATTCTGGGTGCCATTTACAAACCATAAGTGCTAATGACTCCATTCCTTTTTGTGGATGTAGGGGCTGTTGATTGGAGTACACTAAAACAAACCTGACCTCTCTAGGACATTCAGAAGCCAAGTTATAAGCCCACAAATGTGCAACTGGACTACTTCTTTAAATTGACACAAGATCTGGTGACCTTTGGGACATGGTTTGACCCCCTTAGGAAAGTGCTATTATCATGAAATGTTCAGATCACTTACAACTCAATAGATTCTGCCTTCCTGTACTATTTCTGCCTGATTGGACCTTGTTTTCACACAAATGAACCCAGAATGATGTAAAATTGTGCTTCGTGCAACATAACTCTGGGTGCCATTTACTAACCATAAGTGCTAATGACTCCATTCCTTTTTGTGGTTGTAGGGGCTGTTGATTGGAGTACACTAAAACAAACCTGATCTCTCTAGGACATTCAGAAGCCAAGTTATAAGCCCACAAATGTGTAACTGGACTACTTCTTTAAATTGACACCAGATCCGGTGACCTTTGGGACATGGTTTGACCCCCTTAGGAAAGTGCTATCATCATGAAACGTTCAGATCACTTACAACTCAATAGATTCTACCTTCGTGTAACATTTCTGCCTGATTGGACCTTGTTTTCACACAAATGAACCCAGAATGATGTGAAATTGTGCTTCGTGCAACATAATTCTGGGTGCCATTTAAAAACCATAAGTGCTAATGACTCCATTCCTTTTTGTGGTTGTAGGGGCTGTTGATTGGAGTACACTAAAACAAACCTGATCTCTCTAGGATATTCAGAAGCCAAGTTATAAGCCCACAAATGTGTAACTGGACTACTTCTTTAAATTGACACCAGATCCGGTGACTTTTGGGACATGGTTTGATCCCTTATAGGAATGTGCGATCATCATGAAACATTCAGATCACTTACAACTCAATAGATTCTACCTTCTTGTAACGTTTCAGCCTGATTGGACCTTGTTTTCACACAAATGTACCCAGAATGATGTGAAATTGTGCTTCGTCCAACATAATTCTGGGTGCCATTTACAAACCATAAGTGCTAATGACTCAATTCCTTTTTGTGGATGCAGGGGCTGTTGATTGGAGTACACTAAAACAAACCTGACCTCTCTAGGACATTCAGAAGCCAAGTTATAAGCCCACAAATGTGTAACTGGACTACTTCTTTAAAGTGACACCAGGCCCGGTGACCTTTGGGACATGGTTTGACCCCCTATAGGAATGTGCGATCATCATGAAACGTTCAGATTACTTACAACTCAATAGATTCTACCTTCCTGTAACGTTTCAGCCTGATTGGACCTTGTTTTCACACAAATTAACCCAGAATGATGTGAAATTGTGCTTCGTGCAACATAATTCTGGGTGTCATTTAAAAACCATGAGTGCTAATGGCTCCATTCCTTTTTGTGCTTGTAGGGGCTGTTAATTGGAGTACTCTAAAACAAACCTGACCTCTCTAGGATATTCAGAAGCCAAGTTATAAGCCCACAAAGGTGTAACTGGACTACTTCTTTAAATTGACTCCAGATCCGGTGACCTTTGGGACATGGTTTGACCCCCTTAGGAAAATGCTATCATCATGAAACGTTCAGATCACTTACAACTCAATAGATTCTACCTTCCTGTAACGTTTCTGCCTGATTGGACCTTGTTTTCACACAAATGAACCCAGAATGATGTGAAATTGTGCTTCGTGCAACATAATTCTGGGTGCCATTTAAAAACCATGAGTGCTAATGACTCCATTCCTTTTTGTGGTAATGGGGGCTGTTAATTGGAGTACTCTAAAACAAACCTGACCTCTCTAGGATATTCAGAAGCCAAGTTATAAGCCCACAAAGGTGTAACTGGACTACTTCTTTAAATTGACACCAGATCCGGTTACCTTTGGGACATGGTTTGACCCCCTTAGGAAAGTGCTATCATCATGAAACGTTCAGATCACTTACAACTCAATAGATTCTACCTTCCTGTAACATTTCTGCCTGATTGGACCTTGTTTTCACACAAATGAACCCAGAATGATGTGAAATTGTGCTTCGTGCAACATAATTCTGGGTGCCATTTAAAAACCATAAGTGCCAATGACTCCATTCCTTTTTGTGGTAATGGGGGCTGTTAATTAGAGTACTCTAAAACAAACCTGACCTCTCTAGGTTATTCAGAAGCCAAGTTATATGCCAACAAAGGTGTAACTGGAATACTACTTTAAATTGACACCAGATCCGGTGACCTTTGGGACATGGTTTGACCCCCTTAGGAAAGGGCTATCATCATCAAACGTTCAGATCACTTACAACTCAATAAATTCTACCTTCCTGTATAATTTCTGCCTGATTGGACCTTGTTTTCACACAAATGAACCCAGAATGATGTGAAATTGTGCTTCGTGCAACATAATTCTGGGTGCCATTTAAAAACCATAAGTGCTAATGACTCCATTCCTTTTTGTGGTTGTAGGGGCTGTTGATTGGAGTACACAAAAACAAACCTGATCTCTCTAGGACATGCAGAAGCCAAGTTATAAGCCCACAAATGTGTAACTGGACTACTTCTTTAAATTGACACCAGATCCGGTGACCTTTGGGACATGGTTTGACCCCCTTAGGAAAGTGCTATCATCATGAAACGTTCAGATCACTTACAACTCAATAGATTCTACATTCCTGTAACGTTTCTGCCTGATTGGACCTTGTTTTCACACAAATGAACCCAGAATGATGTGAAATTGTGCTTCGTGCAACATAATTCTGGGTGCCATTGAAAAACCATAAGTGCTAATGACTCCATTCCTTTTTGTGGTTGTAGGGACTGTTGTTTGGAGTACACAAAAACAAACCTGATCTCTCTAGGACATGCAGAAGCCAAGTTATAAGCCCGCAAATGTGTAACTGGACTACTTCTTTAAATTGACAACAGATCCGGTGACCTTTGGGACATGGTTTGACCCCTTATAGGAATGTGCGATCATCATGAAACATTCAGATCACTTACAACTCAATAGATTCTACCTTCTTGTAACGTTTCTGCCTGACTGGACCTTGTTTTCACACAAATGGACCCAGAATGATGTGAAATTGTGCTTCGTGCAACATAATTCTGGGTGCCATTTACAAACCATAAGTGCTAATGACTCCATTCCTTTTTGTGGTTGTAGGGGCTGTTTATTGGAGTACACTAAAACAAACCTGATCTCTCTAGGACATTCAGAAGCCAAGTTATAAGCCCACAAATGTGTAACTGGACTACTTCTTTAAATTGACACCAGATCCGGTGACCTTTGGGACATGGTTTTACCCCCTATAGGAATGTGCGATCATCATGAAACGTTCAGATCACTTACAACTCAATAGATTCTACCTTCTTGTAACGTTTCAGCCTGATTGGACCTTGTTTTCACACAAATGGACCCAGAATGATGTGAAATTGTGCTTCGTGCAACATAATTCTGGGTGCCATTTACAAACCATAAGTGCTAATGACTCCATTCCTTTTTGTGGTTGTAGGGGCTGTTGATTGGAGTACACTAAAACAAACCTGATCCCTCTAGGACATTCAGAAGCCAAGTTATAAGCCCACAAATGTGTAACTAGACTACTTCTTTAAAGTGACACCAGGCCCGGTGACCTTTGGGACATGGTTTGACCCCCTATAGGAATGTGCGATCATCATGAAACGTTCAGATTACTTACAACTCAATAGATTCTACCTTCCTGTAACGTTTCAGCCTGATTGGACCTTGTTTTCACACAAATGAACCCAGAATGATGTGAAATTGTGCTTCGTGCAACATAATTCTGGGTGCCATTTAAAAACCATAAGTGCTAATGACTCCATTCCTTTTTGTGGTAATGGGGGCTGTTAATTGGAGTACTCTAAAACAAACCTGACCTCTCTAGGATATTCAAAAGCCAAGTTATAAGCCCACAAAGGTGTAACTGGACTACTTCTTTAAAGTGACACCAGATCCGGTGACCTTTGGGACATGGTTTGACCCCCTTAGGAAAGTGCTATCATCATGAAACGTTCAGATCACTTACAACTCAATAGATTCTACCTTCCTGTAACGTTTCAGCCTGATTGGACCTTGTTTTCACACAAATGAACCCAGAATGATGTGAAATTGTGCTTCGTGCAACATAATTCTGGGTGCAATTTAAAAACCATAAGTGCTAATGGCTCCATTCCTTTTTGTGGTTGTAGGGGCTGTTAATTGGAGTAATCTAAAACAAACCTGACCTCTCTAGGATATTCAGAAGCCAAGTTATAAGCCCACAAAGGTGTAACTGGACTACTTCTTTAAAGTGACACACGGCCCGGTGACCTTTGGGACATGGTTTGACCCCCTATAGGAATGTGTGATCATCATGAAACGTTCAGATCACTTACAACTCAATAGATTCTACCTTCTTGTAACGTTTCAGCCTGATTGGACCTTGTTTTCACACAAATGGACCCAGAATGATGTGAAATTGTGCTTCGTGCAACATAATTCTGGGTGCCATTTAAAAGCCATAAGTGCTAATGACTCCATTCCTTTTTGGGGTAATGGGGGCTGTTAATTGGAGTACTCTAAAACAAACCTGACCTCTCTAGGATATTCAAAAGCCAAGTTATAAGCCCACAAAGGTGTAACTGGACTACTTCTTTAAAGTGACACCAGATCCGGTGACCTTTGGGACATGGTTTGACCCTCTTAGGAAAGTGCTATCATCATGAAACGTTCAGATCACTTACAACTCAATAGATTCTACCTTCCTGTAACGTTTCAGCCTGATTGGACCTTGTTTTCACACAAATGAACCCAGAATGATGTGAAATTGTGCTTCGTGCAACATAATTCTGGGTGCCATTTAAAAACCATAAGTGCTAATGACTCCATTCCTTTTTGTGGTTGTAGGGGCTGTTGATTGGAGTACACTAAAACAAACCTGATCTCTCTAGGACATGCAGAAGCCAAGTTATAAGCCCACAAATGTGTAACTGGACTACTTCTTTAAATTGACACCAGATCCGGTGACCTTTGGGACATGGTTTGACCCCTTATAGGAATGTGCGATCATCATGAAACATTTAGATCACTTACAACTCAATAGATTCTACCTTCGTGTAACGTTTCAGCCTGATTGGACCTTGTTTTCACACAAATGGACCCAGAATGATGTGAAATTGTGCTTCGTGCAACATAATTCTGGGTGCCATTTACAAACCATAAGTGCTAATGACTCCATTCCTTTTTGTGGTTGTAGGGGCTGTTGATTGGAGTACACTAAAACAAACTTGATCTCTCTAGGATATTCAGAAGCCAAGTTATAAGCCCACAAATGTGTAACTGGACTACTTTAAAGTGACACGAGGCCTGGTGACCTTTGGGACATGGTTTTACACCCTATAGGAATGTGCGATCATCATGAAACGTTCAGATCACTTACAACTCAATAGATTCTACCTTCTTGTAACGTTTCATCCTGATTGGACCTTGTTTTCACAGAAATGGAACCAGAATGATGTGAAATTGTGCTTCATGCAACATAAATCTGGGTGCCATTTAAAAACCATAAGTGCTAATGACTCCATTCCTTTTTGTGGATGTAGGGGATGTTGATTGGTGTACACTAAAACAAACCTGACCTCTCTAGGACATTCAGAAGCCAATTTATAAGCCCACAAATGTGTAACTGGACTACTTCTTTAAAGTGACACCAGGCCCGGTGACCTTTGGGACATGGTTTGACCCCCTATAGGAATGTGCGATCATCATGAAACGTTCAGATCACTTACAACTCAATAGATTCTACCTTCCTGTAAAGTTTCAGCCTGATTGGACCTTGTTTTCACACAAATGGACCCAGAATGATGTGAAATTGTGCTTCGTGCAACATAATTCTGGGTGCCACTTACAAACCATAAGTGCTAATGACTCCATTCCTTTTTGTGGTTGTAAGGGCTGTTGATTGGAGTACATTAAAACAAACCTGATCTCTCTAGGACATTCAGAAGCCAAGTTATAAGCCCACAAAGGTGTAACTGGACTACTTATTTAAAGTGACACCAGGCCCGGTGACCTTTGGGACATGGTTTGACCCCCTATAGGAATGTGCGATCATCATGAAAAGTTCAGATCCCTTACAACTCAATAGATTCTACCTTCTTGTAACGTTTCAGCCTGATTGGACCTTGTTTTCACACAAATGAACCCAGAATGATGTGAAATTGTGCTTTGTGCAACATAATTCTGGGTGCCATTTAAAAACCATAAGTGCTAATGACTCCATTCCTTTTTGTGGTAATGGGGGCTGTTAATTGGAGTACTGTAAAACAAACCTGACCTCTCTAGGATATTCAGAAGCCAAGTTATAAGCCCACAAAGGTGTAACTGGACTACTTCTTTAAATTGACACCAGATCCGGTGACCTTTGGGACATGGTTTGACCCCTTTAGGAAAGTGCTATCATCATGAAAAGTTCAGATCACTTACAACTCAATAGATTCTACCTTCTTGTAACGTTTCTGCCTGATTGGACCTTGTTTTCACACAAATGAACCCAGAATGATGTGAAATTGTGCTCCGTGCAACATAATTCTGGGTGCCATTTAAAATCCATAAGTGCTAATGACTCCATTCCTTTTTGTGGTTGTAGTGACTGTTGATTGGAGTACACTAAAACAAACCTGATCTCTCTAGGACATTCAGAAGCCAAGTTATAAGCCCACAAATGTGTAACTCGACTACTTCTTTAAAGTGACACCAGGCCTGGTGACCTTTAGGACATGGTTTTACCCCCTATAGGAATGTGCGATCATCATGAAACGTTCAGATCACTTACAACTCAATAGATTCTACCTTCCTGTAACGTTTCAGCCTGATTGGACCTTGTTTTCACACAAATGAACCCAGAATGATGTGAAATTGTGCTTCGTGCAACATAATTCTGGGTGCCATTTAAAAACCATAAGTGCTAATGGCTCCATTTCTTTTTTGTGGTTGTAGGGGCTGTTAATTGGAGTACCCTAAAACAAACCTGACCTCTCTAGGATATCCAGAAGCCAAGTTATAAGCCCACAAATGTGTAACTGGACTACTTCTTTAAATTGACACCAGATCCAGTGACGTTTGGGACATGGTTTGACCCCCTTAGGAAAGTGCTATCATCATGAAACGTTCAGATCACTTACAACTCAATAGATTCTACCTTCCTGTAACGTTTCAGCCTGATTGGACCTTGTTTTCACACAAATGGACCCAGAATGATGTGAAATTGTGCTTCGTGCAACATATTTCTGGGTTCGATTTACAAACCATAAGTGCTAATGACTCCATTCCTTTTTGTGGTTGTAGGGGCTGTTGATTGGAGTACACTAAAACAAACCTGATCTCTCTAGGACATTCAGAAGCCAAGTTATAAGCCCACAAATGTCTAACTGGACTACTTCTTTAAAGTGACACCAGGCCTGGTGACCTTTGGGAATTGGTTTGACCCCTTATAGGAATGTGTGATCATCATGAAACGTTCAGATCACTTACAACTCAATAGATTCTACATTCTTGTAACGTTTCAGCCTGATTGGACCTTGTTTTCACACAAATGGACCCAGAATGATGTGAAATTGTGCTTCGTGCAACATAATTCTGGGTGCCATTTACAAACCATAAGTGCTAATGACTCCATTCCTTTTTGTGGTTGTTGGGGCTGTTGATTGAAGTACATTAAAACAAACCTGATCTCTCTAGGACTTTCAGAAGCCAAGTTATAAGCCCACAAATGTGTAACTGGACTACTTCTTTAAAGTGACACCAGGCCTGGTGACCTATGGGACATGGTTTGACCCCTTATAGGAATGTGTGATCATCATGAAACGTTCAGATCACTTACAACTCAACAGATTCTACCTTCTTGTAACGTTTCAGCCTGATTGGACCTTGTTTTCACACAAATGGACCCAGAATGATGTGAAATTGTATTTTGTGCAACATAATTCTGGGTGCCATTTAAAAGCCATAAGTGCTAATGACTCCATTCCTTTTTGGGGTAATGGGGGCTGTTAATTGGAGTACTCTAAAACAAACCTGACCTCTCTAGGATATTCAAAAGCCAAGTTATAAGCCCACAAAGGTGTAACTGGACTACTTCTTTAAAGTGACACCAGATCCGGTGACCTTTGGGACATGGTTTGACCCTCTTAGGAAAGTGCTATCATCATGACACGTTCAGATCACTTACAACTCAATAGATTCTACCTTCCTGTAACGTTTCAGCCTGATTGGACCTTGTTTTCACACAAATGAACCCAGAATGATGTGAAATTGTGCTTCGTGCAACATAATTCTGGGTGCCATTTAAAAACCATAAGTGCTAATGACTCCTTTCCTTTTTGTGGTTGTAGGGGCTGTTGATTGGAGTACACTAAAACAAACCTGATCTCTCTAGGACATGCAGAAGCCAAGTTATAAGCCCACAAATGTGTAACTGGACTACTTCTTTAAATTGACACCAGATCCGGTGACCTTTGGGACATGGTTTGACCCCTTATAGGAATGTGCGATCATCATGAAACATTTAGATCACTTACAACTCAATAGATTCTACCTTCTTGTAACGTTTCAGCCTGATTGGACATTGTTTTCACACAAATGGACCCAGAATGATGTGAAATTGTGCTTCGTGCAACATAATTCTGGGTGCCATTTACAAACCATAAGTGCTAATGACTCCATTCCTTTTTGTGGTTGTAGGGGCTGTTGATTGGAGTACACTAAAACAAACTTGATCTCTCTAGGATATTCAGAAGCCAAGTTATAAGCCCACAAATGTGTAACTGGACTACTTTAAAGTGACACGAGGCCTGGTGACCTTTGGGACATGGTTTTACACCCTATAGGAATGTGCGATCATCATGAAACGTTCAGATCACTTACAACTCAGTAGATTCTACCTTCCTGTAACGTTTCAGCCTGATTGGACCTTGTTTTCACACAAATGAACCCATAATGATGTGAAATTGTGCTTCGTGCAACATAATTCTGGGTGCCATTTACAAACCATAAGTGCTAATGACTCAATTCCTTTTTTGGTAATGGGGACTGTTAATTGGAGTACTCTAAAACAAACCTGACCTCTCTAGGATATTCAGAAGCCAAGTTATAAGCCCACAAAGGTGTAACTGGACTACTTCTTTAAATTGACACCAGATCCGGTGACCTTTGGGACATGGTTTGACCCCCTTAGGAAAGTGCTATCATCATGAAACGTTCAGATCACTTACAACTCAATAGATTCTACCTTCCTGTAACGTTTCAGCCTGATTGGACCTTGTTTTCACACAAATGAACCCAGAATGATGTGAAATTGTGCTTCGTGCAACATAATTCTGCGTGCCATTTAAAAACCATAAGTGCTAATGACTCCATTCCTTTTTGTGGTTGTAGGGGCTGTTGATTGGAGTACACTAAAACAAACCTGATCTCTCTAGGACATTCAGAAGCCAAGTTATAAGCCCACAAATGTGTAACTGGACTACTTATTTAAATTGACACAAGATCCGGTGACCTTTGGGACATGGTTTGACCCCTTATACGAATGTGCAATCATCATGAAACATTCAGATCACTTACAACTCAATAAATTCTACCTTCTTGTAATGTTTTAGCCTGATTGGACCTTGTTTTCACACAAATTAACCCAGAATGATGTGAAATTGTGCTTCGTGCAACATAATTCTGGGTGCCATTTAAAAACCATAAGTGCTAATGACTCCATTCCTTTTTGTGGTTGTAGGGGCTGTTGATTGGAGTACACTAAAACAAACATGATCTCTCTAAGATATTCAGAAGCCAAGTTATAAGCCCACAAATGTGTAACTGGACTACTTCTTTAAATTGACACCAGATCCGGTGACCTTTGGGACATGGTTTGACCCCCTTAGGAAAGTGCTATCATCATGAAACGTTCAGATCACTTACAACTCAATAGATTCTACCTTCCTTTAACGTTTCAGCCTGATTGGACCTTGTTTTCACACAAATGAACCCAGAATGATGTGAAATTGTGCTTCGTGCAACATAATTCTGGGTGCCATTTAAAAACCATAAGTGCTAATGACTCCATTCCTTTTCGTGGTTGTAGGGGCTGTTGATTGGAGTACACTAAAACAAACCTGATCTCTCTAGGACATTCAGAAGCCAAGTTATAAGCCCACAAATGTGTAACTGGACTACTTCTTTAAATTGACACCAGATCCGGTGACCTTTGGGACATGGTTTGACCCCTTATAGGAATGTGCGATCATCATGAAACATTCAGATCACTTACAACTCGATAGATTCTACCTTCTTGTAACGTTTCAGCCTGATTGGACCTTGTTTTCACACAACTGGACCCAGAATGATGTGAAATTGTGCTTGGTGCAACATAATTCTGGGTGCCATTTACAAACCATAAGTGCTAATGACTCTGTTCCTTTTTGTGGTTGTAGGGGCTGTTGATTGGAGTACACTAAAACAAACCTGATCTCTCTAGGACATTCAGAAGCCAAGTTATAAGCCCACAAATGTGTAACTGGACAACTTCTTTAGAGTGACACCAGGCCTGGTGACCTTTGGGACATGGTTTTACCCCCTATAGGAATGTGCGATCATCATGAAACGTTCAGATCACTTACAACTCAATAGATTCTACCTTCTTGTAACGTTTCAGCCTGATTGGACCTTGTTTTCACACAAATGGACCCAGAATGATGTGAAATTGTGCTTCGTGCAACATAATTCTGGGTGCAATTTACAAACCATAAGTGCTAATGACTCCATTCCTTTTTGTGGTTGTAGGGGCTGTTGATTGGAGTACACTAAAACAAACATGATCTCTCTAGGACATTCAGAAGCCAAGTTATAAGCCCACAAATGTGTAACTGGACTACTTCTTTAAAGTGACACCAGGCCCGGTGACCTTTGGGACATGGTTTGACCCCCTATAGGAATGTGCGATCATCATGAAACGTTCAGATCACTTACAACTCAATAGATTCTACCTTCCTGTAAAATTTCAGCCTGATTTGACCTTGTTTTCACACAAATGGACCCAGAATGATGTGAAATTGTGCTTCGTGCAACATAAATTTGGGTGCCATTTACAAACCATAAGTGCTAATGACTCCATTCCTTTTTGTGGTAATGGGGGCTGTTAATTGGAGTACTCTAAAACAAACTTGACCTCTCTAGGATATTCAGAAGCCAAGTTATAAGCCCACAAAGGTGTAACTGGACTACTTCTTTAAATTGACACCAGATCCGGTGACCTTTGGGACATGGTGTGACCCCCTTAGGAAAGTGCTATCATCATGAAACGTTCGGATCCCTTACAACTCAATAGATTCTACCTTCCTGTAACGTTTCAGCCTTATTGGACCTTGTTTTCACACAAATGAACCCAGAAAATGTGAAATTGTGCTTCGTGCAACATAATTCTGGGTGCCATTTAAAAACCTTAAGTGCTAATGACTCCATTCCTTTTTGTGGTTGTAGGGGCTGTTGATTGGAGTACACTAAAACAAACCTGATCTCTCTAGGACATGCAGAAGCCAAGTTATAAGCCAACAAATGTGTAACTGGACTACTTCTTTAAATTGACACCAGATCCTGTGACCTTTGGGACATGGTTTGACCCCTTATAGGAATGTGCGATCATCATGAAACATTTAGATCACTTACAACTCAATAGATTCTACCTTCTTGTAACGTTTCAGCCTGATTGGACCTTGTTTTCACACAAATGGACCCAGAATGATGTGAAATTGTGCTTCGTGCAACATAATTCTGGGTGCCATTTACAAACCATAAGTGCTAATGACTCCATTCCTTTTTGTGGTTGTAGGGGCTGTTGATTGGAGTACACTAAAACAAACCTGATCTCTCTAGGATATTCAGAAGCCAAGTTATAAGCCCACAAATGTGTAACTGGACTACTTTAAAGTGACACGAGGCCTGGTGACCTTTGGGACATGGTTTTACACCCTATAGGAATGTGCGATCATCATGAAACGTTCAGATCACTTACAACTCAATAGATTCTACCTTCTTGTAACGTTTCATCCTGATTGGACCTTGTTTTCACTAGCCTAGTGAACTAGACCAAATTCTTGCTTTGCAAAGTTTGGTCTAGGCATGCTCCATTGGAACCTCAGCAGCTCCTACCAGGACTCTGGCTAGCCAATCACAGCTCTCTAGAGGGGTTTCAAACACATAAAGAGCTGTGATTGGTCCATAATGGTGGGCCAATCATAGTGCTCTATCTGCTTAGTGAACAAATCACAGAGCTTTATTCGCTTTGTGGGCCAATCAGGGCACTCTATATGCCTGGTGGGTGGGATGATGCAACAGAGTGAAACAAGAGTATGTCACATTCATTGTCCAGTAGAATGCAGAGATCATTTGAAAGACAACGGTAGAACCTGCCCCACAACTGAGAGCTGTCAATGGAGTGTGGCCAGACTAAATAATACATTTATTTAGTCTGGCTTGCCAGGCTATGTTTTCACAGAAATGGAACCAGAATGATGTGAAATTGTGCTTCATGCAACATAATTCTGGGTGCCATTTACAAACCATAAGTGCTAATGACTCCATTCCTTTTTGTGGATGTAGGGGCTGTTGATTGGAGTACACTAAAACAAACCTGACCTCTCTAGGACATTCAGAAGCCAATTTATAAGCCCACAAATGTGTAACTGGACTACTTCTTTAAAGTGACACCAGGCACGGTGACCTTTGGGACATGGTTTGACCCTCTATAGGAATGTGCGATCATCATGAAACGTTCAGATCACTTACAACTCAATAGATTCTACCTTCCTGTAACGTTTCAGCCTGATTGGACCTTGTTTTCACACAAATGGACCCAGAATGATGTGAAATTGTGCTTCGTGCAACATAATTCTGGGTGCCACTTAAAAACCATAAGTGCTAATGACTCCATTCCTTTTTGTGGTTGTAAGGGCTGTTGATTGGAGTACATTAAAACAAACCTGATCTCTCTAGGACATTCAGAAGCCAAGTTATAAGCCCACAAAGGTGTAACTGGACTACTTATTTAAAGTGACACCAGGCCCGGTGACCTTTGGGACATGGTTTGACCCCCTATAGGAATGTGCGATCATCATGAAAAGTTCAGATCACTTACAACTCAATAGATTCTACCTTCTTGTAACGTTTCAGCCTGATTGGACCTTGTTTTCACACAAATGAACCCAGAATGATGTGAAATTGTGCTTTGTGCAACATAATTCTGGGTGCCATTTAAAAACCATAAGTGCTAATGACTCCATTCCTTTTTGTGGTAATGGGGGCTGTTAATTGGAGTACTGTAAAACAAACCTGACCTCTCTAGGATATTCAGAAGCCAAGTTATAAGCCCACAAAGGTGTAACTGGACTACTTCTTTAAATTGACACCAGATCCGGTGACCTTTGGGACATGGTTTGACCCCCTTAGGAAAGTGCTATCATCATGAAACGTTCAGATCTCTTACAACTCAATAGATTCTACCTTCTTGTAACGTTTCTGCCTGATTGGACCTTGTTTTCACACAAATGAACCCAGAATGATGTGAAATTGTGCTTCGTGCAACATAATTCTGGTTGCCATTTAAAAACCATAAGTGCTAATGACTCCATTCCTTTTTGTGGTAATGGGGGATGTTAATAAGAGTACTCTAAAACAAACCTGACCTCTCTAGGATATTCAGAAGCCAAGTTATAAGCCCACAAAGGTGTAACTGGACTACTTCTTTAAATTGACACCAGATCCGGTGACATTTGGGACATGGTTTGACCCCCTTAGGAAAGTGCTATCATCATGAAACGTTCAGATCACTTACAACTCAATAGATTCTACCTTCCTGTAACGTTTCTGCCTGATTGAACCTTGTTTTCACACAAATGAACCCAGAATGATGTGAAATTGTGCTTCATGCAACATAATTCTGGGTGCCATTTAAAATCCATAAGTGCTAATGACTCCATTCCTTTTTGTGGTTGTAGGGGCTGTTGATTGGAGTACACTAAAACAAACCTGATCTCTCTAGGACATTCAGAAGCCAAGTTATAAGCCCACAAATGTGTAACTCGACTACTTCTTTAAAGTGACACCAGGCCTGGTGACCTTTAGGACATGGTTTTACCCCCTATAGGAATGTGCGATCATCATGAAACGTTCAGATCACTTACAACTCAATAGATTCTACCTTCCTGTAACGTTTCAGCCTGATTGGACCTTGTTTTCACACAAATGAACCCAGAATGATGTGAAATTGTGCTTCGTGCAACATAATTCTGGGTGCCATTTAAAAACCATAAGTGCTAATGGCTCCATTCCTTTTTTGTGGTTGTAGGGGCTGTTAATTGGACTACTCTAAAAAAAACCTGACCTCTCTAGGATATTCAGAAGCCAAGTTAAAAGCCCACAAATGTGTAACTGGACTACTTCTTTAAATTGACACCAGATCCAGTGACGTTTGGGACATGGTTTGACCCCCTTAGGAAAGTGCTATCATCATGAAACGTTCAGATCACTTACAACTCAATAGATTCTACCTTCCTGTAACGTTTCAGCCTGATTGGACCTTGTTTTCACACAAATGGACCCAGAATGATGTGAAATTGTGCTTCGTGCAACATAATTCTGGGTGCCACTTAAAAACCATAAGTGCTAATGACTCCATTCCTTTTTGTGGTTGTAAGGGCTGTTGATTGGAGTACATTAAAACAAACCTGATCTCTCTAGGACATTCAGAAGCCAAGTTATAAGCCCACAAAGGTGTAACTGGACTACTTATTTAAAGTGACACCAGGCCCGGTGACCTTTGGGACATGGTTTGACCCCCTATAGGAATGTGCGATCATCATGAAAAGTTCAGATCACTTACAACTCAATAGATTCTACCTTCTTGTAACGTTTCAGCCTGATTGGACCTTGTTTTCACACAAATGAACCCAGAATGATGTGAAATTGTGCTTTGTGCAACATAATTCTGGGTGCCATTTAAAAACCATAAGTGCTAATGACTCCATTCCTTTTTGTGGTAATGGGGGCTGTTAATTGGAGTACTGTAAAACAAACCTGACCTCTCTAGGATATTCAGAAGCCAAGTTATAAGCCCACAAAGGTGTAACTGGACTACTTCTTTAAATTGACACCAGATCCGGTGACCTTTGGGACATGGTTTGACCCCCTTAGGAAAGTGCTATCATCATGAAACGTTCAGATCTCTTACAACTCAATAGATTCTACCTTCTTGTAACGTTTCTGCCTGATTGGACCTTGTTTTCACACAAATGAACCCAGAATGATGTGAAATTGTGCTTCGTGCAACATAATTCTGGTTGCCATTTAAAAACCATAAGTGCTAATGACTCCATTCCTTTTTGTGGTAATGGGGGATGTTAATAAGAGTACTCTAAAACAAACCTGACCTCTCTAGGATATTCAGAAGCCAAGTTATAAGCCCACAAAGGTGTAACTGGACTACTTCTTTAAATTGACACCAGATCCGGTGACATTTGGGACATGGTTTGACCCCCTTAGGAAAGTGCTATCATCATGAAACGTTCAGATCACTTACAACTCAATAGATTCTACCTTCCTGTAACGTTTCTGCCTGATTGAACCTTGTTTTCACACAAATGAACCCAGAATGATGTGAAATTGTGCTTCATGCAACATAATTCTGGGTGCCATTTACAAACCATAAGTGCTAATGACTCTGTTCCTTTTTGTGGTTGTAGGGGCTGTTGATTGGAGTACACTAAAACAAACCTGATCTCTCTAGGACATTCAGAAGCCAAGTTATAAGCCCACAAATGTGTAACTGGACAACTTCTTTAGAGTGACACCAGGCCTGGTGACCTTTGGGACATGGTTTTACCCCCTATAGGAATGTGCGATCATCATGAAACGTTCAGATCACTTACAACTCAATAGATTCTACCTTCTTGTAACGTTTCAGCCTGATTGGACCTTGTTTTCACACAAATGGACCCAGAATGATGTGAAATTGTGCTTCGTGCAACATAATTCTGGGTGCAATTTACAAACCATAAGTGCTAATGACTCCATTCCTTTTTGTGGTTGTAGGGGCTGTTGATTGGAGTACACTAAAACAAACATGATCTCTCTAGGACATTCAGAAGCCAAGTTATAAGCCCACAAATGTGTAACTGGACTACTTCTTTAAAGTGACACCAGGCCCGGTGACCTTTGGGACATGGTTTGACCCCCTATAGGAATGTGCGATCATCATGAAACGTTCAGATCACTTACAACTCAATAGATTCTACCTTCCTGTAAAATTTCAGCCTGATTTGACCTTGTTTTCACACAAATGGACCCAGAATGATGTGAAATTGTGCTTCGTGCAACATAAATTTGGGTGCCATTTACAAACCATAAGTGCTAATGACTCCATTCCTTTTTGTGGTAATGGGGGCTGTTAATTGGAGTACTCTAAAACAAACTTGACCTCTCTAGGATATTCAGAAGCCAAGTTATAAGCCCACAAAGGTGTAACTGGACTACTTCTTTAAATTGACACCAGATCCGGTGACCTTTGGGACATGGTGTGACCCCCTTAGGAAAGTGCTATCATCATGAAACGTTCGGATCCCTTACAACTCAATAGATTCTACCTTCCTGTAACGTTTCAGCCTTATTGGACCTTGTTTTCACACAAATGAACCCAGAAAATGTGAAATTGTGCTTCGTGCAACATAATTCTGGGTGCCATTTAAAAACCTTAAGTGCTAATGACTCCATTCCTTTTTGTGGTTGTAGGGGCTGTTGATTGGAGTACACTAAAACAAACCTGATCTCTCTAGGACATGCAGAAGCCAAGTTATAAGCCAACAAATGTGTAACTGGACTACTTCTTTAAATTGACACCAGATCCTGTGACCTTTGGGACATGGTTTGACCCCTTATAGGAATGTGCGATCATCATGAAACATTTAGATCACTTACAACTCAATAGATTCTACCTTCTTGTAACGTTTCAGCCTGATTGGACCTTGTTTTCACACAAATGGACCCAGAATGATGTGAAATTGTGCTTCGTGCAACATAATTCTGGGTGCCATTTACAAACCATAAGTGCTAATGACTCCATTCCTTTTTGTGGTTGTAGGGGCTGTTGATTGGAGTACACTAAAACAAACCTGATCTCTCTAGGATATTCAGAAGCCAAGTTATAAGCCCACAAATGTGTAACTGGACTACTTTAAAGTGACACGAGGCCTGGTGACCTTTGGGACATGGTTTTACACCCTATAGGAATGTGCGATCATCATGAAACGTTCAGATCACTTACAACTCAATAGATTCTACCTTCTTGTAACGTTTCATCCTGATTGGACCTTGTTTTCACTAGCCTAGTGAACTAGACCAAATTCTTGCTTTGCAAAGTTTGGTCTAGGCATGCTCCATTGGAACCTCAGCAGCTCCTACCAGGACTCTGGCTAGCCAATCACAGCTCTCTAGAGGGGTTTCAAACACATAAAGAGCTGTGATTGGTCCATAATGGTGGGCCAATCATAGTGCTCTATCTGCTTAGTGAACAAATCACAGAGCTTTATTCGCTTTGTGGGCCAATCAGGGCACTCTATATGCCTGGTGGGTGGGATGATGCAACAGAGTGAAACAAGAGTATGTCACATTCATTGTCCAGTAGAATGCAGAGATCATTTGAAAGACAACGGTAGAACCTGCCCCACAACTGAGAGCTGTCAATGGAGTGTGGCCAGACTAAATAATACATTTATTTAGTCTGGCTTGCCAGGCTATGTTTTCACAGAAATGGAACCAGAATGATGTGAAATTGTGCTTCATGCAACATAATTCTGGGTGCCATTTACAAACCATAAGTGCTAATGACTCCATTCCTTTTTGTGGATGTAGGGGCTGTTGATTGGAGTACACTAAAACAAACCTGACCTCTCTAGGACATTCAGAAGCCAATTTATAAGCCCACAAATGTGTAACTGGACTACTTCTTTAAAGTGACACCAGGCACGGTGACCTTTGGGACATGGTTTGACCCTCTATAGGAATGTGCGATCATCATGAAACGTTCAGATCACTTACAACTCAATAGATTCTACCTTCCTGTAACGTTTCAGCCTGATTGGACCTTGTTTTCACACAAATGGACCCAGAATGATGTGAAATTGTGCTTCGTGCAACATAATTCTGGGTGCCACTTAAAAACCATAAGTGCTAATGACTCCATTCCTTTTTGTGGTTGTAAGGGCTGTTGATTGGAGTACATTAAAACAAACCTGATCTCTCTAGGACATTCAGAAGCCAAGTTATAAGCCCACAAAGGTGTAACTGGACTACTTATTTAAAGTGACACCAGGCCCGGTGACCTTTGGGACATGGTTTGACCCCCTATAGGAATGTGCGATCATCATGAAAAGTTCAGATCACTTACAACTCAATAGATTCTACCTTCTTGTAACGTTTCAGCCTGATTGGACCTTGTTTTCACACAAATGAACCCAGAATGATGTGAAATTGTGCTTTGTGCAACATAATTCTGGGTGCCATTTAAAAACCATAAGTGCTAATGACTCCATTCCTTTTTGTGGTAATGGGGGCTGTTAATTGGAGTACTGTAAAACAAACCTGACCTCTCTAGGATATTCAGAAGCCAAGTTATAAGCCCACAAAGGTGTAACTGGACTACTTCTTTAAATTGACACCAGATCCGGTGACCTTTGGGACATGGTTTGACCCCCTTAGGAAAGTGCTATCATCATGAAACGTTCAGATCTCTTACAACTCAATAGATTCTACCTTCTTGTAACGTTTCTGCCTGATTGGACCTTGTTTTCACACAAATGAACCCAGAATGATGTGAAATTGTGCTTCGTGCAACATAATTCTGGTTGCCATTTAAAAACCATAAGTGCTAATGACTCCATTCATTTTTGTGGTAATGGGGGATGTTAATAAGAGTACTCTAAAACAAACCTGACCTCTCTAGGATATTCAGAAGCCAAGTTATAAGCCCACAAAGGTGTAACTGGACTACTTCTTTAAATTGACACCAGATCCGGTGACATTTGGGACATGGTTTGACCCCCTTAGGAAAGTGCTATCATCATGAAACGTTCAGATCACTTACAACTCAATAGATTCTACCTTCCTGTAACGTTTCTGCCTGATTGAACCTTGTTTTCACACAAATGAACCCAGAATGATGTGAAATTGTGCTTCATGCAACATAATTCTGGGTGCCATTTAAAATCCATAAGTGCTAATGACTCCATTCCTTTTTGTGGTTGTAGGGGCTGTTGATTGGAGTACACTAAAACAAACCTGATCTCTCTAGGACATTCAGAAGCCAAGTTATAAGCCCACAAATGTGTAACTCGACTACTTCTTTAAAGTGACACCAGGCCTGGTGACCTTTAGGACATGGTTTTACCCCCTATAGGAATGTGCGATCATCATGAAACGTTCAGATCACTTACAACTCAATAGATTCTACCTTCCTGTAACGTTTCAGCCTGATTGGACCTTGTTTTCACACAAATGAACCCAGAATGATGTGAAATTGTGCTTCGTGCAACATAATTCTGGGTGCCATTTAAAAACCATAAGTGCTAATGGCTCCATTCCTTTTTTGTGGTTGTAGGGGCTGTTAATTGGACTACTCTAAAAAAAACCTGACCTCTCTAGGATATTCAGAAGCCAAGTTAAAAGCCCACAAATGTGTAACTGGACTACTTCTTTAAATTGACACCAGATCCAGTGACGTTTGGGACATGGTTTGACCCCCTTAGGAAAGTGCTATCATCATGAAACGTTCAGATCACTTACAACTCAATAGATTCTACCTTCCTGTAACGTTTCAGCCTGATTGGACCTTGTTTTCACACAAATGGACCCAGAATGATGTGAAATTGTGCTTCGTGCAACATAATTCTGGGTGCCACTTAAAAACCATAAGTGCTAATGACTCCATTCCTTTTTGTGGTTGTAAGGGCTGTTGATTGGAGTACATTAAAACAAACCTGATCTCTCTAGGACATTCAGAAGCCAAGTTATAAGCCCACAAAGGTGTAACTGGACTACTTATTTAAAGTGACACCAGGCCCGGTGACCTTTGGGACATGGTTTGACCCCCTATAGGAATGTGCGATCATCATGAAAAGTTCAGATCACTTACAACTCAATAGATTCTACCTTCTTGTAACGTTTCAGCCTGATTGGACCTTGTTTTCACACAAATGAACCCAGAATGATGTGAAATTGTGCTTTGTGCAACATAATTCTGGGTGCCATTTAAAAACCATAAGTGCTAATGACTCCATTCCTTTTTGTGGTAATGGGGGCTGTTAATTGGAGTACTGTAAAACAAACCTGACCTCTCTAGGATATTCAGAAGCCAAGTTATAAGCCCACAAAGGTGTAACTGGACTACTTCTTTAAATTGACACCAGATCCGGTGACCTTTGGGACATGGTTTGACCCCCTTAGGAAAGTGCTATCATCATGAAACGTTCAGATCTCTTACAACTCAATAGATTCTACCTTCTTGTAACGTTTCTGCCTGATTGGACCTTGTTTTCACACAAATGAACCCAGAATGATGTGAAATTGTGCTTCGTGCAACATAATTCTGGTTGCCATTTAAAAACCATAAGTGCTAATGACTCCATTCCTTTTTGTGGTAATGGGGGATGTTAATAAGAGTACTCTAAAACAAACCTGACCTCTCTAGGATATTCAGAAGCCAAGTTATAAGCCCACAAAGGTGTAACTGGACTACTTCTTTAAATTGACACCAGATCCGGTGACATTTGGGACATGGTTTGACCCCCTTAGGAAAGTGCTATCATCATGAAACGTTCAGATCACTTACAACTCAATAGATTCTACCTTCCTGTAACGTTTCTGCCTGATTGAACCTTGTTTTCACACAAATGAACCCAGAATGATGTGAAATTGTGCTTCATGCAACATAATTCTGGGTGCCATTTAAAATCCATAAGTGCTAATGACTCCATTCCTTTTTGTGGTTGTAGGGGCTGTTGATTGGAGTACACTAAAACAAACCTGATCTCTCTAGGACATTCAGAAGCCAAGTTATAAGCCCACAAATGTGTAACTCGACTACTTCTTTAAAGTGACACCAGGCCTGGTGACCTTTAGGACATGGTTTTACCCCCTATAGGAATGTGCGATCATCATGAAACGTTCAGATCACTTACAACTCAATAGATTCTACCTTCCTGTAACGTTTCAGCCTGATTGGACCTTGTTTTCACACAAATGAACCCAGAATGATGTGAAATTGTGCTTCGTGCAACATAATTCTGGGTGCCATTTAAAAACCATAAGTGCTAATGGCTCCATTCCTTTTTTGTGGTTGTAGGGGCTGTTAATTGGACTACTCTAAAAAAAACCTGACCTCTCTAGGATATTCAGAAGCCAAGTTAAAAGCCCACAAATGTGTAACTGGACTACTTCTTTAAATTGACACCAGATCCAGTGACGTTTGGGACATGGTTTGACCCCCTTAGGAAAGTGCTATCATCATGAAACGTTCAGATCACTTACAACTCAATAGATTCTACCTTCCTGTAACGTTTCAGCCTGATTGGACCTTGTTTTCACACAAATGGACCCAGAATGATGTGAAATTGTGCATCGTGCAACATATTTCTGGGTTCGATTTACAAACCATAAGTGCTAATGACTCCATTCCTTTTTGTGGTTGTAGGGGCTGTTGATTGGAGTACATTAAAACAAACCTGATCTCTCTAGGACTTTCAGAAGCCAAGTTATAAGCCCACAAAGGTGTAACTGGACTACTTATTTAAAGTGACACCAGGCCCGGTGACCTTTGGGACATGGTTTGACCCCCTATAGGAATGTGCGATCATCATGAAACGTTCAGATCACTTACAACTCAATAGATTCTACCTTCCTGTAACGTTTCAGCCTGATTGGACCTTGTTTTCACACAAATGAACCCAGAATGATGTGAAATTGTGCTTCGTGCAACATAATTCTGGGTGCCATTTACAAACCATAAGTGCTAATGACTCCATTCCTTTTTGTGGTTGTTGGGGCTGTTGATTGGAGTACATTAAAACAAACCTGATCTCTCTAGGACTTTCAGAAGCCAAGTTATAAGCCCACAAAGGTGTAACTGGACTACTTATTTAAAGTGACACCAGGCCCGGTGACCTTTGGGACATGGTTTGACCCCCTATAGGAATGTGCGATCATCATGAAACGTTCAGATCACTTACAACTCAATAGATTCTACCTTCCTGTAACGTTTCAGCCTGATTGGACCTTGTTTTCACACAAATGAACCCAGAATGATGTGAAATTGTGCTTCGTGCAACATAATTCTGGGTGCCATTTACAAACCATAAGTGCTAATGACTCCATTCCTTTTTGTGGTAATGGGGGCTGTTAATTGGAGTACTCTAAAACAAACCTGACCTCTCCAGGATATTCAGAAGCCAAGTTATAAGCCCACAAAGGTGTAACTGGACTACTTCTTTAAATTGACACCAGATCCGGTGACCTTTGGGACATGGTTTGACCCCCTTAGGAAAGTGCTATCATCATGAAACGTTCAGATCACTTACAACTCAATAGATTCTACCTTCCTGTAACGTTTCTGCCTGATTGGACCTTGTTTTCACACAAATGAACCCAGAATGATGTGAAATTGTGCTTCGTGCAACATAATTCTGGGTGCCATTTAAAAACCATAATTGCTAATGACTCCATTCCTTTTTGTGGTTGTAGGGGCTGTTGATTGGAGTACATTAAAACAAACCTGATCTCTCTAGGACATTCAGAAGCCAAGTTATAAGCCCACAAATGTGTAACTGGACTACTTCTTTAAATTGACACCAGATCCGGTGACCTTTGGGACATGGTTTGACCCCTTATAAGAATGTGCAATCATCATGAAACATTCAGATCACTTACAACTCAATAGATTCTACCTTCTTGTAACGTTTCAGCCTGATTGGACCTTGTTTTCACACAAATGGACCCAGAATGATGTGAAATTGTGCTTCGTGCAACATAATTCTGGGTGCCATTTACAAACCATAAGTGCTAATGACTCCATTCCTTTTTGTGGTTGTAGGGGCTGTTGATTGGAGTACACTAAAACAAACATGATCTCTCTAGGACATTCAGAAGCCAAGTTATAAGCCCACAAATGTGTGACTGGACTACTTCTTTAAAGTGACACCAGGCCCGGTGACCTTTGGGACATGGTTTGACCCCCTATAGGAATGTGCGATCATCATGAAACGTTCAGATCACTTACAACTCAGTAGATTCTACCTTCCTGTAACGTTTCAGCCTGATTGGACCTTGTTTTCACACAAATGAACCCATAATGATGTGAAATTGTGCTTCGTGCAACATAATTCTGGGTGCCATTTACAAACCATAAGTGCTAATGACTCAATTCCTTTTTGTGGTAATGGGGGCTGTTAATTGGAGTACTCTAAAACAAACCTGACCTCTCCAGGATATTCAGAGCCAAGTTATAAGCCCACAAAGGTGTAACTGGACTACTTCTTTAAATTGACACCAGATCCGGTGACCTTTGGGACATGGTTTGACCCCCTTAGGAAAGTGCTATCATCATGAAACGTTCAGATCACTTACAACTCAATAGATTCTACCTTCCTGTAACGTTTCTGCCTGATTGGACCTTGTTTTCACACAAATGAACCCAGAATGATGTGAAATTGTGCTTCGTGCAACATAATTCTGGGTGCCATTTAAAAACCATAAGTGCTAATGACTCCATTCCTTTTTGTGGTTGTAGGGGCTGTTGATTGGAGTACATTAAAACAAACCTGATCTCTCTAGGACATTCAGAAGCCAAGTTATAAGCCCACAAATGTGTAACTGGACTACTTCTTTAAATTGACACCAGATCCGGTGACCTTTGGGACATGGTTTGACCCCTTATAAGAATGTGCAATCATCATGAAACATTCAGATCACTTACAACTCAACAGATTCTACCTTATTGTAACGTTTCAGCCTGATTGGACCTTGTTTTCACACAAATGGACCCAGAATGATGTGAAATTGTGCTTCGTGCAACATAATTCTGGGTGCCATTTACAAACCATAAGTGCTAATGACTCCATTCCTTTTTGTGGTTGTAGGGGCTGTTGATTGGAGTACACTAAAACAAACATGATCTCTCTAGGACATTCAGAAGCCAAGTTATAAGCCCACAAATGTGTAACTGGACTACTTCTTTAAAGTGACACCAGGCCCGGTGACCTTTGGGACATGGTTTGACCCCCTATAGGAATGTGCGATCATCATGAAACGTTCAGATCACTTACAACTCAGTAGATTCTACCTTCCTGTAACGTTTCAGCCTGATTGGACCTTGTTTTCACACAAATGAACCCATAATGATGTGAAATTGTGCTTCGTGCAACATAATTCTGGGTGCCATTTAAAAACCATAAGTGCTAATGACTCCATTCCTTTTTGTGGTTGTAGGGGTTGTTGATTGGAGTACATTAAAACAAACCTGATCTCTCTAGGACATTCAGAAGCCAAGTTATAATCCCACAAAGGTGTAACTGGACTACTTTAAATTGACACCAGATGCGGTGACCTTTGGGACATGGTTTGACCCCTATAGGAAAGTGCTATCATCATGAAACGTTCAGATCACTTACAACTCAATAGATTATACCTTCTTGTAACGTTTCAGCCTGATTGGACATTGTTTTCACACAAATGAACCCAGAATGATGTGAAATTGTGCTTCATGCAACATAATTCTGGGTGCCATTTACAAACCATAAGTGCTAATGACTCCATTCCTTTTTGTGGTTGTAGGGGCTGTTGATTGGAGTACACTAAAACAAACCTGATCTCTAGGACATTCAGAAGCCAAGTTATAAGCCCACAATTGTGTAACTGGACAACTTCTTTAAAGTGACACCAGGCCTGGTGACCTTTGGGACATGGTTTTACCCCCTATAGGAATGTACGATCATCATGAAACGTTCAGATCACTTACAACTCAATAGATTCTACCTTCTTGTAACGTTTCAGCCTGATTGGAACTTGTTTTCACACAAATGGACCCAGAATGATGTGAAATTGTGCTTCGTGCAACATAATTCTGGGTGCCATTTACAAACCATAAGTGCTAATGACTCCATTCCTTTTTGTGGTTGTAGGGGCTGTTGATTGGAGTACACTAAAACAAAAATGATCTCTCTAGGACATTCATAAGCCAAGGTATAAGCCCACAAATGTGTAACTGGACTACTTCTTTAAAGTGACACCAGGCCCGGTGACCTTTGGGACATGGTTTGACCCCCTATAGGAATGTGCGATCATCATGAAACGTTCAGATCACTTACAACTCAATAGATTCTACCTTCCTGTAACGTTTCAGCCTGATAGGACCTTGTTTTCACACAAATGAACCCAGAATGATGTGAAATTGTGCTTCGTGCAACATAATTCTGGGTGCCATTTAAAAACCATAAGTGCTAATGACTCCATTCCTTTTTGTGGTTGTAGGGGCTGTTGATTGGAGTACACTAAAACAAACCTTATCTCTCTGGGATATTCAGAAGCCAAGTTATGAGCCCACAAATGTGTAACTGGACTACTTCTTTAAATTGACACCAGATCCGGTGACCTTTGGGACATGGTTTGACCCCCTTAGGAAAGTGCAATCATCATGAAACGTTCAGATCACTTACAACTCAATAGATTCTACCTTCTTGTAACGTTTCAGCCTGACTGGACCTTGTTTTCACACAAATGGACCCAGAATGATGTGAAATTGTGCTTCGTGCAACATAATTCTGGGTGCCATTTAAAAACCATAAGTGCTAATGACTCCATTCCTTTTTGAGGTAATAGGGGCTGTTGATTGGAGTACTCTAAAACAAACCTGATCTCTCTAGGACATTCAGAGGCCAAGTTATAAGCCCACAAAGGTGTAACTGGACTACTTCTTTGAAGTGACACCAGATCCGGTGACCTTTGGGACATGGTTTGTCCCACTTAGGAATGTGCGATCATCATGAAACGTTCAGATCACTTACAACTCAATAGATTCTACCTTCCTGTAACGTTTCAGCCTGATTGGACATTGTTTTCACACAAATGAACCCAGAATGATGTGAAATTGTGCTTCGTGCAACATAATTCTGGGTGCCATTTAAAAACCATAAGTGCTAATGACTCCATTCCTTTTTGTGGTTGTAGGGGCTGTTGATTGGATTACATTAAAACAAACCTGATCTCTCTAGGACATTCAGAAGCCAAGTTATAAGCCCACAAAGGCGTAACTGGACTACTTCTTTAAATTGACACCAGATGCGGTGAACTTTGGGACATGGTTTGACCCCTTAGGAAAGTGCGATCATCATGAAACGTTCAGATCACTTACAACTCAATAGATTCTACCTTCTTGTAACGTTTCAGCCTGATTGGACCTTGTTTTCACACAAATGAACCCAGAATGATGTGAAATTGTGCTTCGTGCAACATAATTCTGGGTGCCATTTAAAAACCATAAGTGCTAATGACTCCATTCCTTTTTGTGGTTGTAGGGGCTGTTGATTGGAGTACACTAAAACAAACCTGATCTCTCTTGGACATTCAGAAGCCAAGTTATAAGCCCACAAAGGTGTAACTGGTCTACTTCTTTAAAGTGACACCAGGCCCGGTGACCTATGGGACATGGTTTGACCCCCTATAGGAATGTGCGATCATCATGAAACGTTCAGATCACTTACAACTCAATAGATTCTACCTTCTTGTAACGTTTCAGCCTGATTGGACATTGTTTTCACACAAATGAACCCAGAATGATGTGAAATTGTGCTTCGTGCAACATAATTCTGGGTGCCATTTACAAACCATAAGTGCTAATGACTCCATTCCTTTTTGTGGTTGTAGGGGCTGTTGATTGGAGTACACTAAAACAAAAATGATCTCTCTAGGACATTCAGAAGCCAAGTTATAAGCCCACAAATGTGTAACTGGACTACTTCTTTAAAGTGACACCAGGCCCGGTGACCTTTGGGACATGGTTTGACCCCCTATAGGAATGTGCGATCATCATGAAACGTTCAGATCACTTACAACTCAATAGATTCTACCTTCCTGTAACGTTTCAGCCTGATTGGACCTTGTTTTCACACAAATGAACCCAGAATGATGTGAAATTGTGCTTCGTGCAACATAATTCTGGGTGCCATTTAAAAACCATAAGTGCTAATGACTCCATTCCTTTTTGTGGTTGTAGGGGCTGTTGATTGGATTACATTAAAACAAACCTGATCTCTCTAGGACATTCAGAAGCCAAGTTATAAGCCCACAAAGGCGTAACTGGACTACTTCTTTAAATTGACACCAGATGCGGTGACCTTTGGGACATGGTTTGACCCCTTAGGAAAGTGCGATCATCATGAAACGTTCAGATCACTTACAACTCAATAGATTCTACCTTCTTGTAACGTTTCAGCCTGATTGGACCTTGTTTTCACACAAATGAACCCAGAATGATGTGAAATTGTGCTTCGTGCAACATAATTCTGGGTGCCATTTAAAAACCATAAGTGCTAATGACTCCATTCCTTTTTGTGGTTGTAGGGGCTGTTGATTGGAGTACACTAAAACAAACCTGATCTCTCTTGGACATTCAGAAGCCAAGTTATAAGCCCACAAAGGTGTAACTGGTCTACTTCTTTAAAGTGACACCAGGCCCGGTGACCTATGGGACATGGTTTGACCCCCTATAGGAATGTGCGATCATCATGAAACGTTCAGATCACTTACAACTCAATAGATTCTACCTTCTTGTAACGTTTCAGCCTGATTGGACATTGTTTTCACACAAATGAACCCAGAATGATGTGAAATTGTGCTTCATGCAACATAATTCTGGGTGCCATTTAAAAACCATAAGCGCTAATGACTCCATTCCTTTTTGTGGTTGTAGGGGCTGTTGATTGGAGTACACTAAAACAAACCTTATCTCTCTAGGATATTCAGAAGCCAAGTTATGAGCCCACAAATGTGTAACTGGACTACTTCTTAAAATTGACACCAGATCAGGTGACCTTTGGGACATGGTTTGACCCCCTTAGGAAAGTGCAATCATCATGAAACGTTCAGATCACTTACAACTCAATAGATTCTACCTTCTTGTAACGTTTCAGCCTGACTGGACCTTGTTTTCACACAAATGGACCCAGAATGATGTGAAATTCTGCTTCGTGCAACATAATTCTGGGTGCCATTTAAAAACCATAAGTGCTAATGACTCCATTCCTTTTTGAGGTAATAGGGGCTGTTAATTGGAGTACTCTAAAACAAACCTGATCTCTCTAGGACATTCAGAGGCCAAGTTATAAGCCCACAAAGGTGTAACTGGACTACTTCTTTAAAGTGACACCAGATCCGGTGACATTTGGGACATGGTTTGACCCACTTAGGAAAGTGCTATCATCATGAAACGTTCAGATCACTTACAACTCAATAGATTCTACCTTCTTGTAACGTTTCAGCCTGATTGGACCTTGTTTTCACACAAATGAACCCAGAATGATGTGAAATTGTGCTTCGTGCAACATAATTCTGGGTGCCATTTAAAAACCATAAGTGCTAATGACTCCATTCCTTTTTGTGGTTGTAGGGGCTGTTGATTGGAGTACACTAAAACAAACCTGATCTCTCTTGGACATTCAGAAGCCAAGTTATAAGCCCACAAAGGTGTAACTGGTCTACTTCTTTAAAGTGACACCAGGCCCGGTGACCTATGGGACATGGTTTGACCCCCTATAGGAATGTGCGATCATCATGAAACGTTCAGATCACTTACAACTCAATAGATTCTACCTTCTTGTAACGTTTCAGCCTGATTGGACATTGTTTTCACACAAATGAACCCAGAATGATGTGAAATTGTGCTTCATGCAACATAATTCTGGGTGCCATTTAAAAACCATAAGCGCTAATGACTCCATTCCTTTTTGTGGTTGTAGGGGCTGTTGATTGGAGTACACTAAAACAAACCTGATCTCTCTAGGATATTCAGAAGCCAAGTTATGAGCCCACAAATGTGTAACTGGACTACTTCTTTAAATTGACACCAGATCCGGTGACCTTTGGGACATGGTTTGACCCCCTTAGGAAAGTGCAATCATCATGAAACGTTCAGATCACTTACAACTCAATAGATTCTACCTTCCTGTAACGTTTCAGCCTGATTGGACCTTGTTTTCACACAAATGAACCCAGAATGATGTGAAATTGTGCTTCGTGCAACATAATTTTGGGTGCCATTTAAAAACCATAAGTGCTAATGACTCCATTCCTTTTTGTGGTTGTAGGGGCTATTGATTGGAGTACACTAAAACAAACCTGATCTCTCTAGGACATTCAGAAGCCAAGTTATAAGCCCACAAATGTGTAACTGGACTGCTTCTTTAAATTGACACCAGATCCGGTGACCTTTGGGACAAGGTTTGACCCCTTATAGGAATGTGCGATCATCATGAAACATTCAGATCACTTACAACTCAATAGATTCTACCTTCTTGTAATGTTTCAGCCTGATTGGACCTTGTTTTCACACAAATGGACCCAGAATGATGTGAAATTGTGCTTCGTGCAACATAATTCTGGGTGCCATTTACAAACCATAAGTGCTAATGACTCCATACCTTTTTGTGGTTGTAGGGGCTGTTGATTGGAGTACACTAAAACAAACCTGATCTCTCTAGGATATTCAGAAGCCAAGTTATGAGCCCACAAATGTGTAACTGGACTACTTCTTTAAATTGACACCAGATCCGGTGACCTTTGGGACATGGTTTGACCCCCTTAGGAAAGTGCAATCATCATGAAACGTTCAGATCACTTACAACTCAATAGATTCTACCTTCCTGTAACGTTTCAGCCTGATTGGACCTTGTTTTCACACAAATGAACCCAGAATGATGTGAAATTGTGCTTCGTGCAACATAATTTTGGGTGCCATTTAAAAACCATAAGTGCTAATGACTCCATTCCTTTTTGTGGTTGTAGGGGCTGTTGATTGGAGTACACTAAAACAAACCTGATCTCTAGGACATTCAGAAGCCAAGTTATAAGCCCACAATTGTGTAACTGGACAACTTCTTTAAAGTGACACCAGGCCTGGTGACCTTTGGGACATGGTTTTACCCCCTATAGGAATGTACGATCATCATGAAACGTTCAGATCACTTACAACTCAATAGATTCTACCTTCTTGTAACGTTTCAGCCTGATTGGAACTTGTTTTAACACAAATGGACCCAGAATGATGTGAAATTCTGCTTCGTGCAACATAATTCTGGGTGCCATTTACAAACCATAAGTGCTAATGACTCCATTCCTTTTTGTAGTTGTAGGGGCTGTTGATTGGAGTACACTAAAACAAAAATGATCTCTCTAGGACATTCAGAAACCAAGTTATAAGCCCACAAATGTGTAACTGGACTACTTCTTTAAAGTGACACCAGGCCCGGTGACCTTTGGGACATGGTTTGACCCCCTATAGGAATGTGCGATCATCATGAAACGTTCAGATCACTTACAACTCAATAGATTCTACCTTCTTGTAACGTTTCAGCCTGATTGGACCTTGTTTTCACACAAATGATTCCAGAATGATGTGAAATTGTGCTTCGTGCAACATAATTCTGGGTGCCATTTACAAACCATAAGTGCTAATGACTCAATTCCTTTTTGTGGTAATGGGGGCTGTTAATTGGAGTACTCTAAAACAAACCTGACCTCTCCAGGATATTCAGAAGCCAAGTTATAAGCCCACAAAGGTGTAACTGGACTACTTCTTTAAATTGACACCAGATCCGGTGACCTTTGGGACATGGTTTCACCCCTTATAAGAATGTGCAATCATCATGAAACATTCAGATCACTTACAACTCAATATATTCTACCTTCTTGTAACGTTTCAGCCTGATTGGACCTTGTTTTCACACAAATGGACCCAGAATGATGTGAAATTGTGCTTCGTGCAACATAATTCTGGGTGCCATTTACAAACCATAAGTGCTAATGACTCCATTCCTTTTTGTGGTTGTAGGGGCTGTTGATTGGAGTACACTAAAACAAACATGATCTCTCTAGGACATTCAGAAGCCAAGTTATAAGCCCACAAATGTGTAACTGGACTACTTCTTTAAAGTGACACCAGGCCCGGTGACCTTTGGGACATGGTTTGACCCCCTATAGGAATGTGCGATCATCATGAAACGTTCAGATCACTTACAACTCAGTAGATTCTACCTTCCTGTAACGTTTCAGCCTGATTGGACCTTTTTTTCACACAAATGAACCCATAATGATGTGAAATTGTGCTTCGTGCAACATAATTCTGGGTGCCATTTAAAAACCATAAGTGCTAATGACTCCATTCCTTTTTGAGGTAATAGGGGCTGTTAATTGGAGTACTCTAAAACAAACCTGATCTCTCTAGGACATTCAGAGGCCAAGTTATAAGCCCACAAAGGTGTAACTGGACTACTTCTTTAAAGTGACACCAGATCCGGTGACCTTTGGGACATGGTTTGACCCACTTAGGAATGTGCGATCATCATGAAACGTTCAGATCACTTACAACTCAATAGATTCTACCTTCCTGTAACGTTTCAGCCTGATTGGACATTGTTTTCACACAAATGAACCCAGAATGATGTGAAATTGTGCTTCGTGCAACATAATTCTGGGTGCCATTTAAAAACCATAAGTGCTAATGACTCCATTCCTTTTTGTGGTTGTAGGGGCTGTTGATTGGATTACATTAAAACAAACCTGATCTCTCTAGGACATTCAGAAGCCAAGTTATAAGCCCACAAAGGCGTAACTGGACTACTTCTTTAAATTGACACCAGATGCGGTGACCTTTGGGACATGGTTTGACCCCTTAGGAAAGTGCTATCATCATGAAACGTTCAGATCACTTACAACTCAATAGATTCTACCTTCTTGTAACGTTTCAGCCTGATTGGACCTTGTTTTCACACAAATGAACCCAGAATGATGTGAAATTGTGCTTCGTGCAACATATTTCTGGGTGCCATTTAAAAACCATAAGTGCTAATGACTCCATTCCTTTTTGTGGATATAGGGGCTGTTGATTGGAGTACACTAAAACAAACCTGATCTCTCTTGGACATTCAGAAGCCAAGTTATAAGCCCACAAAGGTGTAACTGGTCTACTTCTTTAAAGTGACACCAGGCCCGGTGACCTATGGGACATGGTTTGACCCCCTATAGGAATGTGCGATCATCATGAAACGTTCAGATCACTTACAACTCAATAGATTCTACCTTCTTGTAACGTTTCAGCCTGATTGGACATTGTTTTCACACAAATGAACCCAGAATGATGTGAAATTGTGCTTCATGCAACATAATTCTGGGTGCCATTTAAAAACCATAAGCGCTAATGACTCTATTCCTTTTTGTGGTTGTAGGGGCTGTTGATTGGAGTACACTAAAACAAACCTGATCTCTCTAGGATATTCAGAAGCCAAGTTATGAGCCCACAAATGTGTAACTGGACTACTTCTTTAAATTGACACCAGATCCGGTGACCTTTGGGACATGGTTTGACCCCTTATAGGAATGTGCGATCATCATGAAACATTCAGATCACTTACAACTCAATAGATTCTACCTTCTTGTAATGTTTCAGCCTGATTGGACCTTGTTTTCACACAAATGGACCCAGAATGATGTGAAATTGTGCTTCGTGCAACATAATTCTGGGTGCCATTTACAAACCATAAGTGCTAATGACTCCATACCTTTTTGTGGTTGTAGGGGCTGTTGATTGGAGTACACTAAAACAAACCTGATCTCTCTAGGACATTCAGAAGCCAAGTTATAAGCCCACAAATGTGTAACTGGACAACTTCTTTAAAGTGACACCAGGCCTGGTGACCTTTGGGACATGGTTTTACCCCCTATAGGAATGTGCGATCATCATGAAATGTTCAGATCACTTACAACTCAATAGATTCTACCTTCTTGTAACGTTTCAGCCTGATTGGACCTTGTTTTCACACAAATGGACCCAGAATGATGTGAAATTGTGCTTCGTGCAACATAATTTTGGGTGCCATTTAAAAACCATAAGTGCTAATGACTCCATTCCTTTTTGTGGTTGTAGGGGCTATTGATTGGAGTACACTAAAACAAACCTGATCTCTCTAGGACATTCAGAAGCCAAGTTATAAGCCCACAAATGTGTAACTGGACAACTTCTTTAAAGTGACACCAGGCCTGGTGACCTTTGGGACATGGTTTTACCCCCTATAGGAATGTGCGATCATCATGAAATGTTCAGATCACTTACAACTCAATAGATTCTACCTTCTTGTAACGTTTCAGCCTGATTGGACCTTGTTTTCACACAAATGGACCCAGAATGATGTGAAATTGTGCTTCGTGCAACATAATTCTGGGTGCCATTTACAAACCATAAGTGCTAATGACTCCATTCCTTTTTGTGGATGTAGGGGCTGTTGATTGGAGTACACTAAAACAAACCTGACCTCACTAGGACATTCAGAAGCCAAGTTATAAGCCCACAAATGTGTAACTGGACTACTTCTTTAAAGTGACACCAGGCCCGGTGACCTTTGGGACATGGTTTGACCCCTATAGGAATGTGCGATCATCATGAAACGTTCAGATCACTTACAACTCAATAGATTCTACCTTCCTGTAACGTTTCAGCCTGATTGGACCTTGTTTTCACACAAATGAACCCAGAATGATGTGAAATTGTTCTTCGTGCAACATAATTCTGGGTGCCATTTAAAAACCATAAGTGCGAATGACTCCATTCCTTTTTGTGGTTGTAGGGGCTGTTAATTGGAGTACATTAAAACAAACCTGATCTCTCTAGGACATTCAGAAGCCAAGTTATAAGCCCACAAAGGTGTAACTGGACTACTTCTTTAAAGTGACACCAGGCCCGGTGACCTTTGGGACATGGTTTGACCCCCTATAGGAATGTGCGATCATCATGAAACGTTCAGATCACTTACAACTCAATAGATTCTACCTTCTTGTAACGTTTCAGCCTGATTGGACCTTGTTTTCACACAAATGATTCCAGAATGATGTGAAATTGTGCTTCGTGCAACATAATTCTGGGTGCCATTTACAAACCATAAGTGCTAATGACTCAATTCCTTTTTGTGGTAATGGGGGCTGTTAATTGGAGTACTCTAAAACAAACCTGACCTCTCCAGGATATTCAGAAGCCAAGTTATAAGCCCACAAAGGTGTAACTGGACTACTTCTTTAAATTGACACCAGATCCGGTGACCTTTGGGACATGGTTTGACCCCTTATAAGAATGTGCAATCATCATGAAACATTCAGATCACTTACAACTCAATAGATTCTACCTTCTTGTAACGTTTCAGCCTGATTGGACCTTGTTTTCACACAAATGGACCCAGAATGATGTGAAATTGTGCTTCGTGCAACATAATTCTGGGTGCCATTTACAAACCATAAGTGCTAATGACTCCATTCCTTTTTGTGGTTGTAGGGAATGTTGATTGGAGTACACTAAAACAAACCTGATCTCTCTAGGATATTCAGAAGCCAAGTTATGAGCCCACAAATGTGTAACTGGACTACTTCTTTAAATTGACACCAGATCCGGTGACGTTTGGGACATGGTTTGACCTCCTTAGGAAAGTGCTATCATCATGAAACGTTCAGATCACTTACAACTCAATAGATTCTACCTTCCTGTAACGTTTCAGCCTGATTGGACCTTGTTTTCACACAAATGAACCCAGAATGATGTGAAATTGTGCTTCGTGCAACATAATTCTGGGTGCCATTTACAAACCATAAGTGCTAATGACTCCATTCCTTTTTGTGGTTGTAGGGGCTGTTGATTGGAGTACACTAAAACAAACCTGATCTCTCCAGGACATTCAGAAGCCAAGTTAAAAGCCCACAAATGTGTAACTGGACTACTTCTTTAAATTGACACCAGATCTGGTGACCTTTGGGACATGGTTTGACCCCTTATAGGAATGTGCTATCATTATGAAACATTCAGATCCCTTACAACTCAATAGATTCTACCTTCTTGTAATGTTTCAGCCTGATTGGACCTTGTTTTCACACAAATGGACCCAGAATGATGTGAAATTGTGCTTCGTGCAACATAATTCTGGGTGCCATTTACAAACCATAAGTGCTAATGCCTCCATTCCTTTTTGTGGTTGTAGGGGCTGTTGATTGGAGTACACTAAAACAAACCTGATCTCTAGGACATTCAGAAGCCAAGTTATAAGCCCACAATTGTGTAACTGGACAACTTCTTTAAAGTGACACCAGGCCTGGTGACCTTTGGGACATGGTTTGACCCCCTATAGGAATGTGCGATTATCATGAAACGTTCAGATCACTTACAACTCAATAGATTCTACCTTCCTGTAACGTTTCAGCCTGATTGGACCTTGTTTTCACACAAATGAACCCAGAATGATGTGAAATTGTGCTTCGTGCAACATAATTCTGGGTGCCATTTAAAAACCATAAGTGCTAATGACTCCATTCCTTTTTGTGGTTGTAGGGGCTGTTGATTGGATTACATTAAAACAAACCTGATCTCTCTTGGACATTCAGAAGCCAAGTTATAAGCCCACAAAGGTGTAACTGGTCTACTTCTTTAAAGTGACACCAGGCCCGGTGACCTATGGGACATGGTTTGACCCCCTATAGGAATGTGCGATCATCATGAAACGTTCAGATCACTTACAACTCAATAGATTCTACCTTCTTGTAACGTTTCAGCCTGATTGGACATTGTTTTCACACAAATGAACCCAGAATGATGTGAAATTGTGCTTCATGCAACATAATTCTGGGTGCCATTTAAAAACCATAAGCGCTAATGACTCCATTCCTTTTTGTGGATGTAGGGGCTGTTGATTGGAGTACACTAAAACAAACCTGATCTCTCTAGGATATTCAGAAGCCAAGTTATGAGCCCACAAATGTGTAACTGGACTACTTCTTTAAATCGACACCAGATCCGGTGACCTTTGGGACATGGTTTGACCCCCTTAGGAAAGTGCAATCATCATGAAACGTTCAGATCACTTACAACTCAATAGATTCTACCTTCCTGTAACGTTTCAGCCTGATTGGACCTTGTTTTCACACAAATGAACCCAGAATGATGTGAAATTGTGCTTTGTGCAACATAATTTTGGGTGCCATTTAAAAACCATAAGTGCTAATGACTCCATTCCTTTTTGTGGTTGTAGGGGCTGTTGATTGGAGTACACTAAAACAAACCTGATCTCTCTAGGACATTCAGAAGCCAGGTTATAAGCCCACAAAGGTGTAACTGGACTACTTCTTTAAAGTGACACCAGATCCGGTGACCTTAGGGACATGGTTTGACCCACTTAGGAATGTGCGATCATCAAGAAACGTTCAGATCACTTACAACTCAATAGATTCTACCTTCTTGTAACGTTTCAGCCTGACTGGACCTTGTTTTCATACAAATGGACCCAGAATGATGTGAAATTGTGCTTCGTGCAACATAATTCTGGGTGCCATTTAAAAACCATAAGTGCTAATGACTCCATTCCTTTTTGAGGTAATAGGGGCTGTTAATTGGAGTACTCTAAAACAAACCTGATCTCTCTAGGACATTCAGAGGCCAAGTTATAAGCCCACAAAGGTGTAACTGGACTACTTCTTTAAAGTGACACCAGATCCGGTGACCTTTGGGACATGGTGTGACCCCCTATAGGAATGTGCGATCATCATGAAATGTTCAGTTCACTTACAACTCAGTAGATTCTACCTTCTTGTAACGTTTCAGCCTGATACGACCTTGTTTTCACACAAATGGACCCAGAATGATGTGAAATTGTGCTTCGTGCAACATAATTCTGGGTGCCATCTATAAACCATAAGTGCTAATGACTCCATTCCTTTTTGTGGTTTTAGGGGCTGTTTATTGAAGTACATTAAAACAAACCTGATCTCTCTAGGACATTCAGAAGCCAAGTTATAAGCCCACAAAGGTGTAACTGGACTACTTCTTTAAAGTGACACCAGGCCCGGTGACCTTTGGGACATGGTTTGACCCCCTATAGGAATGTGCGATCATCATGAAATGTTCAGATCACTTACAACTCAATAGATTCTACCTTCTTGTAATGTTTCAGCCTGATTGGACCTTGTTTTCACACAAATGAACCCAGAATGATGTGAAATTGTGCTTCGTGCAACATAATTCTGGGTGCCATTTACAAACCATAAGTGCTAATGACTCAATTCCTTTTTGTGATAATGGGGGCTGTTAATTGGAGTACTCTAAAACAAACCTGACCTCTCCAGGATATTCAGAAGCCAAGTTATAAGCCCACAAAGGTGTAACTGGACTACTTCTTTAAATTGACACCAGATCCGGTGACCTTTGGGACATGGTTTGACCCCCTTAGGAAAGTGCTATCATCACGAAACGTTCAGATCACTTACAACTCAATAGATTCTACCTTCTTGTAACGTTTCAGCCTGATTGGACATTGTTTTCACACAAATGAACCCAGAATGATGTGAAATTGTGCTTCATGCAACATAATTCTGGGTGCCATTTAAAAACCATAAGCGCTAATGACTCCATTCCTTTTTGTGGATGTAGGGGCTGTTGATTGGAGTACACTAAAACAAACCTGATCTCTCTAGGATATTCAGAAGCCAAGTTATGAGCCCACAAATGTGTAACTGGACTACTTCTTTAAATCGACACCAGATCCGGTGACCTTTGGGACATGGTTTGACCCCCTTAGGAAAGTGCAATCATCATGAAACGTTCAGATCACTTACAACTCAATAGATTCTACCTTCTTGTAACGTTTCAGCCTGACTGGACCTTGTTTTCATACAAATGGACCCAGAATGATGTGAAATTGTGCTTCGTGCAACATAATTCTGGGTGCCATTTAAAAACCATAAGTGCTAATGACTCCATTCCTTTTTGAGGTAATAGGGGCTGTTAATTGGAGTACTCTAAAACAAACCTGATCTCTCTAGGACATTCAGAGGCCAAGTTATAAGCCCACAAAGGTGTAACTGGACTACTTCTTTAAAGTGACACCAGATCCGGTGACCTTTGGGACATGGTGTGACCCCCTATAGGAATGTGCGATCATCATGAAATGTTCAGTTCACTTACAACTCAGTAGATTCTACCTTCTTGTAACGTTTCAGCCTGATTGGACCTTGTTTTCACACAAATGGACCCAGAATGATGTGAAATTGTGCTTCGTGCAACATAATTCTGGGTGCCATCTATAAACCATAAGTGCTAATGACTCCATTCCTTTTTGTGGTTTTAGGGGCTGTTTATTGAAGTACATTAAAACAAACCTGATCTCTCTAGGACATTCAGAAGCCAAGTTATAAGCCCACAAAGGTGTAACTGGACTACTTCTTTAAAGTGACACCAGGCCCGGTGACCTTTGGGACATGGTTTGACCCCCTATAGGAATGTGCGATCATCATGAAATGTTCAGATCACTTACAACTCAATAGATTCTACCTTCTTGTAATGTTTCAGCCTGATTGGACCTTGTTTTCACACAAATGAACCCAGAATGATGTGAAATTGTGCTTCGTGCAACATAATTCTGGGTGCCATTTACAAACCATAAGTGCTAATGACTCAATTCCTTTTTGTGATAATGGGGGCTGTTAATTGGAGTACTCTAAAACAAACCTGACCTCTCCAGGATATTCAGAAGCCAAGTTATAAGCCCACAAAGGTGTAACTGGACTACTTCTTTAAATTGACACCAGATCCGGTGACCTTTGGGACATGGTTTGACCCCCTTAGGAAAGTGCTATCATCACGAAACGTTCAGATCACTTACAACTCAATAGATTCTACCTTCCTGTAACGTTTCTGCCTGATTGGACCTTGTTTTCACACAAATGAACCCAGAATGATGTGAAATTGTGCTTCGTGCAACATAATTCTGGGTGCCATTTAAAAACCATAAGTGCTAATGACTCCATTCCTTTTTGTGGTTGTAGGAGCTGTTGATTGGAGTACATTAAAACAAACCTGATCTCTCTAGGACATTCAGAAGCCAAGTTAAAAGCCCACAAAGGTATAACTGGACTACTTCTTTAAATTGACACCAGATGCGGTGACCTTTGGGACATGGTTTGACCCCCTATAGGAAAGTGCTATCATCATGAAACGTTCAGATCACTTACAACTCAATAGATTCTACCTTCCTGTAACGTTTCAGCCTGATTGGACCTTGTTTTCACACAAATGAACCCAGAATGATGTGAAATTGTGCTTCTTGCAACATAATTCTGGGTGCCATTTAAAAACCATAAGTGCTAATGACTCCATTCCTTTTTGTGGTTGTAGGGGCTGTTGATTGGTGTACACTAAAACAAACATGATCTCTCTAGGACATTCAGAAGCCAAGTTATAAGCCCACAAATGTGTAACTGGACTACTTCTTTAAATTGACACCAGATCCGGTGACCTTTGGGAAATGGTTTGACCCCTTATAAGAATGTGCAATCATCATGAAACATTCAGATCACTTACAACTCAATAGATTCTACCTTCTTGTAACGTTTCAGCCTGATTGGACCTTGTTTTCACACAAATGGACCCAGAATGATGTGAAATTGTGCTTCGTGCAACATAATTCTGGGTGCCATTTACAAACCATAAGTGCTAATGACTCCATTCCTTTTTGTGGTTGTAGGGGCTGTTGATTGGAGTATACTAAAACAAACATGATCTCTCTAGGACATTCAGAAGCCAAGTTATAAGCCCACAAATGTGTAACTGGACTACTTCTTTAAAGTGACACCAGGCCCGTTGACCTTTGGGACATGGTTTGACCCCCTATAGGAATGTGCGATCATCATGAAACGTTCAGATCACTTACAACTCAATAGATTCTACCTTCCTGTAACGTTTCAGCCTGATTGGACCTTGTTTTCACACAAATGAACCCAGAATGATGTGAAATTGTGCTTCGTGCAACATAATTCTGGGTGCCATTTAAAAACCATAAGTGCTAATGACTCCATTCCTTTTTGTGGTTGTAGGGGCTGTTGATTGGAGTACACTAAAACAAACATGATCTCTCTAGGACATTCAGAAGCCAAGTTATAAGCCCACAAAGGTGTAACTGGACTACTTTAAATTGACACCAGATGCGGTGACCTTTGGGACATGGTTTGACCCCTTAGGAAAGTGCTATCATCATGAAACGTTCAGATCACTTACAACTCAATAGATTATACCTTCTTGTAACGTTTCAGCCTGATTGGACATTGTTTTCACACAAATGAACCCAGAATGATGTGAAATTGTGCTTCATGCAACATTATTCTGGGTGCCATTTAAAAACCATAAGCGCTAATGACTCCATTCCTTTTTGTGGTTGTAGGGAATGTTGACTGGAGTACACTAAAACAAACCTGATCTCTCTAGGATATTCAGAAGCCAAGTTATGAGCCCACAAATGTGTAACTGGACTACTTCTTTAAATTGACACCAGATCCGGTGACGTTTGGGACATGGTTTGACCTCCTTAGGAAAGTGCTATCATCATGAAACGTTCAGATCACTTACAACTCAATAGATTCTACCTTCCTGTAACGTTTCAGCCTGATTGGACCTTGTTTTCACACAAATGAACCCAGAATGATGTGAAATTGTTCTTCGTGCAACATAATTCTGGGTGCCATTTAAAAACCATAAGTGCTAATTACTCCATTCCTTTTTGTGGTTGTAGGGGCTGTTGATTGGAGTACACTAAAACAAACCTGATCTCTCCAGGACATTCAGAAGCCAAGTTATAAGCCCACAAATGTGTAACTGGACTACTTCTTTAAATTGACACCAGATCCGGTGACCTTTGGGACATGGTTTGACCCCTTATAGGAATGTGCGATCATTATGAAACATTCAGATCACTTACAACTCAATAGATTCTACCTTCTTGTAATGTTTCAGCCTGATTGGACCTTGTTTTCACACAAATGGACCCAGAATGATGTGAAATTGTGCTTCGTGCAACATAATTCTGGGTGCCATTTACAAACCATAAGTGCTAATGACTCCATTCCTTTTTGTGGTTGTAGGGGCTGTTGATTGGAGTACACTAAAACAAACCTGATCTCTATAGGACATTCAGAAGCCAAGTTATAAGCCCACAATTGTGTAACTGGACAACTTCTTTAAAGTGACACCAGGCCTGGTGACCTTTGGGACATGGTTTTACCCCCTATAGGAATGTGCGATCATCATGAAACGTTCAGATCACTTACAACTCAATAGATTCTACCTTTTTGTAACGTTTCAGCCTGATTGGAACTTGTTTTCACACAAATGGACCCAGAATGATGTGAAATTGTGCTTCGTGCAACATAATTCTGGGTGCCATTTACAAACCATAAGTTCTAATGACTCCATTCCTTTTTGTGGTTGTAGGGGCTGTTGATTGGAGTACACTAAAACAAACATGATCTCTCTAGGACGTTCAGAAGCCAAGTTATAAGGGGGCGGATGAGGTTCGTCCTGGGTATCTCAAGGCTATGGATGTTGTAGGGCTGTCATGGTTGACACGTCTCTACAACATTGCGTGGTCATCGGGGGCAGTTCCTAGGGAGTGGCAGACCGGGGTGGTGGTCCCCATCTTTAAGAAGGGTGACCTGAGGGTGTGTTCCAACTATAGGGGGATCACACTCCTCAGCCTCCCTGGAAAGGTCTACGCCAAGGTACTGGAGAGGAGGGTCCGATCGATAGTTGAATCTCAGATAGAGGAGGAGCAATGTGGTTTTCGTCCTGGCCGTGGAACTGTGGACCAGCTCTATACCCTTGCAAGGGTGATGGAGGGGGCATGGGAGTTTGCCCAACCAATCCACATGTGCTTTCTGGATTTGGAGAAGGCTTATGACCGTGTCCCCAGGGGCACCCTGTGGGGGACGCTCCAGGAGTATGGGGTGGGTGGCTTTCTGTTAAGGGCCATTCAGTCCCTTTACCAGAGGAGCGTGAGTTTGGTCCGCATAGCCGGTAGTAAGTCGGACCTGTTCCCAGTGAGGGTTGGACTCCGCCAGGGCTGCCCTTTGTCACCGGTTCTGTTCATCACTTTTATAGACAGAGTTTCTAGACGCAGCCGTGGTGTGGAGTGTGTCGAGTTTGGTGGCAGGAGAATCTCGTCTCTGCTTTTTGCGGATGATGTGGTCCTCCTAGCTTCATCCAGCTCTGACCTTCAGCTCTTGCTGGGTAGGTTCGCGGCCGAATGTGAAGCGGCTGGGATGAGGATCAGCACCTCCAAATCTGAGACCATGGTTCTCGACCGGAAAAGGGTGGCTTGCCACCTCCGGGTCGGGGGAGAGGTCCTACCTCAAGTGGAGGAGTTTAAGTATCTCGGGGTCTTGTTCACGAGTGAGGGTAGGAGGGATCGGGAGATCGACAGGCGGATTGGTTCGGCGTCTGCAGTGATGCGGACGCTGAGCCGATCTGTCGTGGGGAAGAGGGAGCTGAGCCAGAAAGCCAGGCTCTCGATTTACCGGTCGATCTACGTCCCAATCCTCACCTATGGTCATGAGCTTTGGGTAATGACCGAAAGAACGAGATCGCAGATACAAGCAGCCGAAATGAGTTTCCTCCGTAGGGTGGCCGGGCTCAGCCTTAGAGATAGGGTGAGGAGCTCGGACATTCGGGAGGGACTCGGAGTAGAACCGCTGCTCCTCCGGATCGAAAGGAGCCAGTTGAGGTGGTTTGGGCATCTGGTCAGGATGCCTCCTGGACGCCTCCCCGGGGAGGTGTTTCGGGCATGTCCTGCCGGCAGAAGGCCCCCGGGTCGACCCAGGACACGTTGGAGAGGTTACATCTCCAATCTGGTCCGGGAACGCCTTGGGGTCCTGCCGGAGGAGCTGGTGGACAAGGCCGGGGAGAGGACGGCCTGGAGCTCCCTAATTGGGATGCTGCCCCCGCGACCCGGACCCGGATAAGCGGAGGAAGACGAAGACGAAGACGAAGACGAAGACGACGAAGTTATAAGCCCACAAATGTGTAACTGGACTACTTCTTTAAAGTGACACCAGGCCCGGTGACCTTTGGGACATGGTTTGACCCCCTATAGGAATGTGCGATCATCATGAAACGTTCAGATCACTTACAACTCAATAGATTCTACCTTCCTGTAACGTTTCAGCCTGATTGGACCTTGTTTTCACACAAATTAACCCAGAATGATGTGAAATTGTGCTTCGTGCAACATAATTCTGGGTGCCATTTAAAAACCATAAGTGCTAATGACTCCATTCCTTTTTGTGGTTGTAGGGGCTGTTGATTGGAGTACACTAAAACAAACCTGATCTCTCCAGGACATTCAGAAGCCAAGTTATAAGCCCACAAATGTGTAACTGGACAACTTCTTTAAATTGACACCAGATCCGGTGACCTTTGGGACATGGTTTGACCCCTTATAGGAATGTGCGATCATTATGAAACATTCAGATAGCTTACAACTCAATAGATTCTACCTTCTTGTAATGTTTCAGCCTGATTGGACCTTGTTTTCACACAAATCGACCCAGAATGATGCGAAATTGTGCTTCGTGCAACATAATTCTGGGTGCCATTTACAAACCATAAGTGCTAATGACTCCATTCCTTTTTGTGGTTGTAGGGGCTGTTGACTGGAGTACACTAAAACAAACCTGATCTCTCTAGGACATTCAGAAGCCAAGTTATAAGCCCACAAATGTGTAACTGGACTACTTCTTTAAAGTGACACCAGGCCTGGTGACCTTTGGGACATGGTTTGACCCCCTTAGGAAAGTGCTATCATCATGAAACGTTCAGATCACTTACAACTCAATAGATTCTACCTTCCTGTAACGTTTCAGCCTGATTGGACCTTGTTTTCACACAAATGGACCCAGAATGATGTGAAATTGTGCTTCGTGCAACATGATTCTGGGTGCCATTTACAAACCATAAGTGCTAATGACTCCATTCCTTTTTGTGGTAATGGGGGCTGTTAATTGGAGTACTCTAAAACAAACCTGACCTCTCTAGGATATTCAGAAGCCAAGTTATAAACCCACAAAGGTGTAACTGGACTACTTCTTTAAATTGACACCAGATCCGGTGACCTTTGGGACATGGTTTGACCCCCTTAGGAATGTGCTATCATGATGAAACGTTCAGATCACTTACAACTCAATAGATTCTACCTTCCTGTAACGTTTCTGCCTGATTGGACCTTGTTTTCACACAAATGAACCCAGAATGATGTGAAATTGTGCTTCGTGCAACATAATTCTGGGTGCCATTTAAAAACCATAAGTGCTAATGACTCCATTCCTTTTTGTGGTTGTAGGGGCTGTTGATTGGAGTACACTAAAACAAACCTGATCTCTCTAGGACATTCATAAGCCACGTTATAAGCCCACAAATGTGTAACTGGACTACTTCTTTAAATTGACACCAGATCCGGTGACCTTTGGGACATGGTTTGACCCCTTATAGGAATGTGCGATCATCATGAAACATTCAGATCACTTACAACTCAATAGATTCTACCTTCTTGTAACGTTTCAGCCTGATTGGACCTTGTTTTCACACAAATGGACCCAGAATGATGTGAAATTGTGCTATGGCAACATAATTCTGGGTGCCATTTACAAACCATAAGTGCTAATGACTCCATTCCTTTTTGTGGTTGTAGGGGCTGTTGATTGGAGTACACTAAAACAAACCTGATCTCTCTAGGACATTCAGAAGCCAAGTTATAAGCCCACAAATGTGTAACTGGACAACTTCTTTAAAGTGACACCAGGCCTGGTGACCTTTGGGACATGGTTTTACCCCCTATAGGAATGTGCGATCATCATGAAACTTTCAGATCACTTACAACTCAATAGATTCTACCTTCTTGTTACGTTTCAGCCTGATTGGACCTTGTTTTCACACAAATGGACCCAGAATGATGTGAAATTGTGCTTCGTGCAACATAATTCTGGGTGACATTTACAAACCATAAGTGCTAATGACTCCATTCCTTTTTGTGGTTGTAGGGGCTGTTGATTGGAGTACACTAAAACAAACATGATCTCTCTAGGATATTCAGAAGCCAAGTTATAAGCCCACAAATGTGTAACTGGACTACTTCTTTAAAGTGACACCAGGCCCGGTGACCTTTGGGACATGGTGTGACCCCCTATAGGAATGTGCGATCATCATGAAACGTTCAGATCACTTACAACTCAATAGATTCTACCTTCCTGTGACGTTTCAGCCTGATTGGACCTTGTTTTCACACAAATGAACCCAGAATGATGTGAAATTGTGCTTCGTGCAACATAATTCTGGGTGCCATTTAAAAACCATAAGTGCTAATGACTACATTCCTTTTTGTGGTTGTAGGGGCTGTTGATTGGAGTACATTAAAACAAACCTGATCTCTCTAGGACATTCAGAAGCCAAGTTATAAGCCCACAAAGGTGTAACTGGACTACTTCTTTAAATTGACACCAGATGCGGTGACCTTTGGGACATGGTTTGACCCCCTTAGGAAAGGGCTATTATCAGGAAAAGTTCAGATCACTTACAACTCAATAGATTCTACCTTCCTGTAACGTTTCAGCCTGATTGGACCTTGTTTTCACACAAATGAACCCAGAATGATGTGAAATTGTGCTTCGTGCAACATAATTCTGGGTGCCATTTACAAACCATAAGTGCTAATGACTCCATTCCTTTTAGTGGTTGTAGGGGCTGTTGATTGGAGTACATTAAAACAAACCTGCTCTCTCTAGGACATTCAGAAGCCAAGTTATAAGCCCACAAAGGTGTAACTGGACTACTTCTTTAAATTGACACCAGATGCGGTGACCTTTGGGACATGGTTTGACCCCCTATAGGAATGTGCGATCATCATGAAACGTTCAGATCACTTACAACTCAATAGATTCTACCTTATTGTAACGTTTCAGCCTGATTGGACCTTGTTTTCACACAAATGAACCCAGAATGATGTGAAATTGTGCTTAGTGCAACATAATTCTGGGTGCCATTTAAAAACCATAAGTGCTAATGACTCTATTCCTTTTTGTGGTTGTAGGGGCTTTTGATTGAAGTACACTAAAACAAACTTGATCTCTCTAGGATATTCAGAAACCAAGTTATAAGCCCACAAATGTGTAACTGGACTACTTCTTTAAATTGACACCAGATCCGGTGACCTTTGGGACATGGTTTGACCCCTTATAGGAATGTGTGATCATCATGAAACATTCAGATCACTTACAACTCAATAGATTCTACCTTCTTGTAATGTTTCAGCCTGATTGGACCTTGTTTTCACACAAATGGACCCAGAATGATGTGAAATTGTGCTTCGTGCAACATAATTCTGGGTGCCATTTACAAACCATAAGTGCTAATGACTCCATTCCTTTTTGTGGTTGTAGGGGCTGTTGATTGGAGTACACTAAAACAAACCTGATCTCTCTAGGACATTCAGAAGCCAAGTTATAAGCCCACAAATGTGTAACTGGACAACTTCTTTAAAGTGACACCAGGCCTGGTGACCTTTGGGACATGGTTTTACCCCCTATAGGAATGTGCGATCATCATGAAACGTTCAGATCACTTACAACTCAATAGATTCTACCTTCTTGTAACGTTTCAGCCTGATTGGACCTTGTTTTCACACAAATGGACCCAGAATGATGTGAAATTGTGCTTCGTGCAACATAATTCTGGGTGCCATTTACAAACCATAAGTGCTAATGACTCCATTCCTTTTTGTGGATGTAGGGGCTGTTGATTGGAGTACACTAAAACAAACCTGACCTCACTAGGACATTCAGAAGCCAAGTTATAAGCACACAAATGTGTAACTGGACTACTTCTTTAAAGTGACACCAGGCCCGGTGACCTTTGGGACATGGTTTGACCCCCTATAGGAATGTGCGATCATCATGAAATGTTCAGATCACTTACAACTCAATAGATTCTACCTTCCTGTAACGTTTCAGCCTGATTGGACCTTGTTTTCACACAAATGAACCCAGAATGATGTGAAATTGTGCTTCGTGCAACATAATTCTGGGTGCCATTTTAAAACCATAAGTGCGAATGACTCCATTCCTTTTTGTGGTTGTAGGGGCTGTTAATTGGAGTACTCTAAAACAAACCTGACCTCTCTAGGACATTCAGAAGCCAAGTTATAAGCCCACAAATGTGTAACTGGATTACTTCTTTTAAGTGACACCAGGCCCGGTGACCTTTGGGACATGGTTTGACCCCCTATAGGAATGTGCGATCATCATGAAATGTTCAGATCACTTACAACTCAGTAGATTCTACCTTCTTGTAACGTTTCAGCCTGATTGGACCTTGTTTTCACACAAATGGACCCAGAATGATGTGAAATTGTGCTTCGTGCAACATAATTCTGGGTGCCATCCACAAACCATAAGTGCTAATGACTCCATTCCTTTTTGTGGTTGTAGGGGCTCTTGATTGAAGTACATTAAAACAAACCTGATCTCTCTAGGACATTCAGAAGCCAAGTTATAAGCCCACAAAGGTGTAACTGGACTACTTCTTTAAAGTGACACCAGGCCCGGTGACCTTTGGGACATGGTTTGAGCCCCTATAGGAATGTGCGATCATCATGAAACGTTCAGATCACTTACAACTCAATAGATTCTACCTTCTTGTAACGTTTCAGCCTGATTGGACCTTGTTTTCACACAAATGAACCCAGAATGATGTGAAATTGTGCTTCGTGCAACATAATTCTGGGTGCCATTTTCAAACCATAAGTGCTAATGACTCCATTCCTTTTTGTGGTAATGGGCGCTGTTAATTGGCGTACTCTAAAACAAACCTGACCTCTCTAGGATATTCAGAAGCCAAGTTATAAGCCCACAAAGGTGTAACTGGACTACTTCTTTAAATTGACACCAGATCCGGTGACCTTTGGGACATGGTTTGACCCCCTTAGGAAAGTGCTATCATCATGAAACGTTCAGATCACTTACAACTCAATAGATTCTACCTTCTTGTAACGTTTCTGCCTGATTGGACCTTGTTTTCACACAAATGAACCCAGAATGATGTGAAATTGTGCTTCGTGCAACATAATTTTGGGTGCCATTTAAAAACCATAAGTGCTAATGACTCCATTCCTTTTTGTGATTGTAGGGGCTGTTGATTGGAGTACAATAAAACAAACCTGATCTCTCTAGGACATTCAGAAGCCAAGTTAAAAGCCCACAAAGGTGTAACTGGACTACTTCTTTAAATTGACACCAGATGCGGTGATCCTTGGGACCTGTTTTGACCCCCTATAGGAAAGTGCTATCATCATGAAACGTTCAGATCACTTACAACTCAATAGATTCTACCTTCCTGTAACGTTTCAGCCTGATTGGACCTTGTTTTCACACAAATGAACCCAGAATGATGTGAAATTGTGCTTCGTGCAACATAATTCTGGGTGCCATTTAAAAACCATAAGTGCTAATGACTCCATTCCTTTTTGTGGTTGTAGGGGCTGTTGATTGGAGTACACTAAAACAAACCTGATCTCTCTAGGACATTCAGAAGCCAAGTTATAAGCCCACAAATGTGTAACTGGACTACTTCTTTAAATTGACACCAGATCGGGTGACCTTTGGGACATGGTTTGACCCCTTATAAGAATGTGCAATCATCATGAAACATTCAGATCACTTACAACTCAATAGATTCTACCTTCTTGTAACATTTCAGCCTGATTGGACCTTGTTTTCACACAAATGGACCCAGAATGATGTGAAATTGTGCTTCGTGCAACATAATTCTGCGTGCCATTTACAAACCATAAGTGCTAATGACTCCATTCCTTTTTGTGATTGTAGGGGCTGTTGATTGGAGTACACTAAAACAAACCTGATCTCTCTTGGACATTCAGAAGCCAAGTTATAAGCCCACAAATGTGTAACTGGACAACTTCTTTAAAGTGACACCAGGCCTGGTGACCTTTGGGACATGGTTTGACCCCCTATAGGAATGTGCGATCATCATGAAACGTTCAGATCACTTACAACTCATTAGATTCTACCTTCTTGTAACGTTTCAGCCTGATTGGACCTTGTTTTCACACAAATGGACCCAGAATGATGTGAAATTGTGCTTTGTGCAACATAATTCTGGATGCCATTTACAAACCATAAGTACTAATGACTCGATTCCTTTTTGTGGTTGTAGGGGCTATTGATTGGAGTACACTAAAATAAAACATGATCTCTCTTGGACATTCAGAAGCCAAGTTATAAGCCCACAAATGTGTAACTGGACTACTTCTTTAAAGTGACACCAGGCCCGGTGACCTTTTGGACATGGTTTGACCCCCTATAGGAATGTGCGATCATCATGAAACGTTCAGATCACTTACAACTCAATAGATTCTACCTTCCTGTAACGTTTCTGCCTGATTGGACCTTGTTTTCACACAAATGAACCCAGAATGATGTGAAATTGTGCTTCGTGCAACATAATTCTGGGTGCCATTTAAAAACCATAAGTGCTAATGACTCCATTCCTTTTTGTGGTTGTAGGGGCTGTTGATTGGAGTACATTAAAACAAACCTGATCTCTCTAGGACATTCAGAAGCCAAGTTATAAGCCCACAAATGTGTAACTGGACTACTTCTTTAAAGTGAAAACAGGCCCTGTGACCGTTGGGACATGTTTTGACCCCCTATAGGAATGTGCGATCATCATGAAACGTTCAGATCACTTACAACTCAATAGATTCTACCTTCTTGTAACGTTTCAGCCTGATTGGACCTTGTTTTCACACAAATGAACCCAGAATGATGTGAAATTGTGCTTCGTGCAACATAATTCTGGGTGCCATTTAAAAACCATAAGTGCTAATCGCTCTATTCCTTTTTGTGGTTGTAGGGGCTTTTGATTGGAGTACACTAAAACAAACTTGATCTCTCGGGTGCAGGAGCTGCAGGCAGCCTCCAGCAGCTGATGGCGGGGTGGAGGAGCTGCAGCCAGCCTCCAGCAGGTCATGGTGGGGTGGAGGAGCAGCAGCCAGCCTCCAGCAGCTGATGGCGGGGTGCAGGAGCAGCAGCCAGCCTCCAGCAGCTGATGGCGGGGTGCAGGAGCTGCAGCCAGCCTCCAGCTGGTGAAGGCGGGGTGGAGGAGCAGCAGCCAGCCTCCAGCTGCTGATGGCGGGGTGGAGGAACAGAAGCCTCCAGCAGCTGATGGCGGGGTGCAGGAGCAGCAGCCAGCATCCAGCAGCTGATGGCGGGGTGCAGGAGCTCCAGGCAGCCTCCAGCAGCTGATGGCGGGGTGCAGGAGCTGCAGCCAGCCTCCAGCTGGTGATGGCGGGGTGGAGGAACAGAAGCCTCCAGCAGCTGATGGCGGGGTGCAGGAGCTGCAGGCAGCCTCCAGCAGCTGATGGCGGGGTGCAGGAGCTGCAGGCAGCCTCCAGCAGCTGATGGCGGGGTTCAGGACCTGCAGCCAGCCTCCAGCAGCTGTTGGCGGGGTGGAGGAGCAGAAGCCAGCCTCCAGCAGCTGATGGCGGGGTAGAGGAGCTGCAGCCAGCCTCCAGCAGCTGATGGCGGGGTGCAGGAGCTGCAGGCAGCCTCCAGCAGCTGATGGCGGGGTGCAGGAGCTGCAGGCAGCCTCCAGCAGCTGATGGCGGGGTGGAGGAGCTGCAGCCAGCCTCCAGCAGGTCATGGTGGGGTGGAGGAGCAGCAGCCAGCCTCCAGCAGCCAGCCTCCAGCTGCTGATGGCGGGGTGGAGGAACAGAAGCCTCCAGCAGCTGATGGCGGGGTGCAGGAGCTCCAGGCAGCCTCCAGCAGCTGATGGCGGGGTGCAGGAGCTGCAGCCAGCCTCCAGCTGGTGATGGCGGGGTGGAGGAGCAGCAGCCAGCCTCCAGCAGCCAGCCTCCAGCTGCTGATGGCGGGGTGGAGGAACAGAAGCCTCCAGCAGCTGATGGCGGGGTGCAGGAGCAGCAGCCAGCCTCCAGCAGCTGGGGGCGGAGTGGAGGAGCAGAAGCCAGCCTCCAGCAGCTGATGGCGGGGGGAGGAGCTGCAGCCAGCCTCCAGCAGCTGATGGCGGGGTGCAGGAGCTGCAGGCAGCCTCCAGCAGCTGATGGCGGGGTGCAGGAGCTGCAGGCAGCCTCCAGCAGCTGATGGCGGGGTGTAGGAGCTGCAGCCAGCCTCCAGCAGGTCATGGTGGGGTGGAGGAGCAGCAGCCAGCCTCCAGCAGCTGATGGCGGGGTGCAGGAGCAGCAGCCAGCCTCCAGCAGCTGATGGCGGGGTGCAGGAGCTGCAGGCAGCCTCCAGCGGCTGATGGCGGGGTGGAGGAGCGGCAGCCAGCCT